>NC_084560.2:12670420-12772920 GCF_033978685.3 Nerophis lumbriciformis | reverse complement strand
ACTATATGTTACTTTGTATTAGAAATGGCAACAGCGAAGGATGCATGTGCATGTACGAGCCAGTCTGCCCCATAACAAGAAGATAGAGAAAAATAAGGAATTGATTGACTACACCATCGGACTACAATGGCGGACTCATGCAACGCTCTTTGGGTAAAAGTTTACCATACATGTGATATCTGCTGATGTCACTACTTGGAAAAACCTCACAAATTGAACAAACTCTAAACGGTTCGTTCGGAGGAAGTATGAAGGAAGGCGAAATTGTTTGATAAATATCCAGCCATGCCTCGGAGGTTTGATGGAATATTTTTGGGACTTATGCAGATTCCAAATACACAAAAAGAGGTACCAGCCATCCATCTGTTTCCACTTATCTGAAGGGCAGCAGCCTAAGCAGAGAAGCCCACACTTCCCTCCTCCTAGCCACTTCCTCCAGCTCCTCACGGGGGATCCTGAGGTGTTCCCAGGCCAGCCGGGAGACATCTCCTACGTGCCCTTAACACCTCCCCAGGGAGGTGTCTGAGTGGCATCCTGATCAGATGCCCGAACCACCTCATCTGGCTCCTCCCCATGTGGAGGAGCAGAGGCTTTACTTTGAGCTCCTCTCAGATGACAGATCTTCTCACCCTATCTCTAAGGGAGAGACCCGCCACCTGATGGAGGAAACTCATTTGGGCCGCTTGTACCCGTGATCTTGTCCTTTACTCATAACCCAAAGATCGTGACCATAGCTGAGGATGGGAACATAGATCTTGTACCCGTGATCTTGTCCTTTGGTCATAACCCAAAGATCGTGACCATAGCTGAGGATGGGAACATAGATCTTGTACCCGTGATCTTGTCCTTTGGTCATAACCCAAAGATCGTGACCATAGATGAGGATGGGAACGTAGATCTTGTACCCGTGATCTTGTCATTTACTCATAACCCAAAGATCGTGACCATAGCTGAGGATGGGAACATAGACCTTGTACTCGTGATCTTGTCCTTTGGTCATAACCCAAAGATCGTGACCATAGATGAGGATGGGAACATAGATCTTGTACCCGTGATGTCCTTTACTCATAACCCAAAGATTGTGACTATAGATGAGGATGGGAACATAGATCTTGTACCCGTGATCTTGTCCTTTACTCATAACCCAAAGATCGTGACCATAGCTGAGGATGGGAACATAGATCTTGTACCCGTGATCTTGTCCTTTGGTCATAACCCAAAGCTCATGACAATAGGTGAGGATGGGGATGTCGATCGACCGGTCAATTGAGAGCTTTGCCTTCCGGTTTAGCTCCTTTCCCACCACGAAACAAAAGGTAGCAAGAAGTAGGAAGAGTTGGTTTTACATAAGAGCTCCCCTTTCAACATTTATATGCCTGAACAACACTTAACACCTTGAGCATATCAGTATGTGAAATTCAATTATGAGCTGGACTAAGCAAAGAGTGTACAGTTTAAACTCAAAGTGTTTACAAAATACAAGGAAGAAGAATCCTGATAAACTTCTTGAACTTTATTGATTTATGTAGTCGTTTTATTTATCTCATTATATTATATAACTATTTATTCCATTTTCAATACATCTCCATGTTTGCCAACCTCATTAAGCCTACTGGTAATCCAACATACTGTATTGCAGAAATATTGTAGTAGGAAGACTTTATTATTATTAGTATTTAAATATTTTGTAAGTGACAATGATACTTCGTTGGCACTCTACTCTTCATTGGAACTCTACAATCCATGGTCTGGTTTTCAGCTCGTCTTACCTTCCTCTTGAAGTCAGTGAATTGGGAGAAGAGCATGGACATGTAGAAGGACAGCTCCAGTAAGTAGTAATAGTGGACGTCCACAGACAATGGCTGCATGAACACATGAATGCATACTTGAGCTCAAATATTGCAAGACCTACTGTCAGGGCTTTGGAAAAGTGGTAATGAAGACCTACCTGGTAAGGGTAGTTGTACCAGCATTCTTTAGTGTTCCATAGCCAGGGTGTCTATGTCAATGACAATTCATTACTTCTAAAATAAGGTACAATATAAGAAATGGAAGTATAAAACTGAAAAAACAATGTTTTCAATGCATTTTCCTTCTTCTCGGACTACTAATAATCAGTCCTTTGTGTACATGGGAGGGGCCTTTATTTGTGCAAATTCATTTTTATACTAATATTAAATATTCTTTACAATACAGTACAGGCCAAAAGTTTGGATACACCTTCTCCTCAAACAATTTGTTTTCTTTATTTTCATGACTATTTACATTGTAGATTGTCACATCAGAACTATGTATGAACACATGTGGAGTTAAGTACTTAACAAAAAAAGGTGAAATAACTGAAAACATGTTTTATATTCTAGTTTCTTCAAAATAGCCACCCTTTGCTTTGATTACAGCTTTGCAAACTCTTGGCATTCTCTCCATGAGCTTCAAGAGGTAGATACCTGAAATGGGTTTCACTTCACAGGTGTGCCTTATCAGGGTTGATTAGTGGAATGTCTTGCTTTATCAATGTGGTTGGCACCATTAATGAGAAGGTGTGTCCAAACATTTGGCTTGTACTGCCATATACAGTGGCAATAAAAATAATATCCATCCATCCATTTTCTACCGCTTGTCCCTTTCGGGGTGTGTTACAAAATAATATTCATGAGACTAAATACAATTAGACAAGGCACGTTTATTTAAAGAGTATAATTACTACACAAGGCAATTCAAAGTGCTCTACAGAAAGCAAAACTAAAAAGAAATGTTTTGTCAAAATAATCACAATTCAAATAAACATATGACTGTGGATAAAATACTTTCATATGCACAATTCAATAAAGGGGTTTTTAGCCTGGATTGAAACAATGCCAATGTTGAGGCCTGTACTACATCTTCTGGAAGACAATTCCAGATTTTAGGAGCATAAACCTAAAACGCAGTCTCACCAAGTTTTGTCCTGTGAAGATGGTTCACATGGTTCTAACAATTAAATAAATAGGAGTATATATTGCATTGTTGTTATTGTTATTCTGAATCCCGCATTATATGAAAATGTTTTCACTTCTTCAGCAAGCGTATGGTCTCTTTGTCAGTGCACATCACAGTTTTTTGTTTTTATTTCAACTAATTGTTTTGGAGTTATTATTGAAATATTCACTTACATTAGCTCCGTGATGCTCTTCAAGCTACACTGAAAAAGCCAGTTCCACAGATGTAATGTAATGTAAGTGGTGTGTTCAGGAATGAAACTTCATAGATGTAATGTAATGTAATGTATTGTAATGTAATGTAAGCGGTGTGTTCAGGAATGAAACTTCACAGTACAGCAGTGGCTTCAATTATTTTCTTACATGCCCCCTTAGGTGGACATTATTCTGTGGAAATGATATACTAGGATGTGCATTTTTTAAATACTTAACACAGTCAAATTGAAAACGTTTGAATTAGTTTTAGGGGTTTCCTGATACAACTTTTTCCACTTCCGATACAATAGCCAACTATGACCTGCTATCTACAACAATTCTTCCCAACAAAAGAGAAGAAATATAACCTTAGAGGAAAATCTAATTTAAAACATTTGTATGCTTGTACAACACTTAAAACCTTTAGTATATCAGTATGTGGAATTAAATAATGGAATGGATTAAGCAAGGTACTAATATGATTCACTTTAAGAGACTGTTCAAACTATAAGTGTTCACAAAGTACACACAAGAATTATGATGAACATCTTCAACCCTTTTTTTTCCCTCTTTTTTTTGGAGAAAAATATTATTTATGTATTTAATATTTGTTTTACTTACCATGGTATATTATTTATTTATTCCCTGTTCTGTAACAGAGAACAAGGAAATGGGATAAAATTGCTATGGTTTGAAAAGGGGTAGGATTAAATAAGCTCTGCTTTTTCCTACTAATTTTCGGACGTGCTGTAATGAAACAAGTGAAAATATGTGATGCATTACAACAGTATGTTCCAAATAAACTGAAACTGACCTTGCAAATTGATACATACATGTATCATTTTGTAGAGTGCAATGCTAGAAAAGGTTTGATCAAGTTAAAATGAGTCAAACAGAAAACAAAAGGTAGGTATGAACAACACTAACCTATATATTAGTAACTATTTGGAATGGACTTACAGTGCCTCCAGAAAATATTCATAACACTTAACTTTTTAAACAATGTGTTATTTATAGCCTTATTCCAAAATGGAATAAATTCAAACTGATGGAGCTTGAGAGGTGCTGCAAAGAGGAATGGGCAAAACTGTCCAAAGATAGGTGTGGAATGTATTCAAAAAGACTTGGGGCTGTAATTCTGCAAAGGTGCATCAACAAAGTATTGAGCAAAGGGTCTGAATACTTATTTACATGTGATTTTTTTTTATTTTTTTTAGTAAATTTGCATTTTTTGGGGGAAAATACCTTTTCACATTGTCCTTATGGGGTATTGTGTGTAGAATTTTGAGGACAAAAAGTAAACTATTCAGTTTTGGAATAAGGCTGTAACAACAAAATGTGGAAAAAGTGAAGCGGTGTGAATACTTGTACTGTATATTTCTACTGTATGTGCTATGGATTATATAGATTATATTTCTACTGTATGTGCTATGGATTATATAGATTATATTTCTACTGTATGTGCTATGGATTATGTGTGACGTCACTGCATCAAACATATCGGTAGGCAAAACCGTTTTTTCCAGCTAAATTTGGTCAAAACTGAAATCATTGTCAGTGGACCACAGGAGCAAAGAGAAACTAGTCACCTTGACACCCTCTTTAGGGGTAATGACTTCAACTTTGACAACCACATTAAGTCAATAGCATCCGCAGCTTTTAACCACCTAAAACTGAATAGTGTTGAAGGCAGACTTGGAATATAATCTTTGTCTCCAGCTGGGTGGATTACTATGAGGCCTTCTCACTGGGCTCTCTGAACCAGCTGTAAAGCATCTGCAGTACATTCAGAATGCTGCTGCTCGAGTCCTGACTAGAACCAGGAAATACGACCATATTAGTCAAGTGTTTAGGTCACTGTACTGGCTTCCTGTTGCTCAGAGAATAGACTTCAAAACAGCTCTGCTTGTGTACCAGTCTTTTCATGGTCTAGTGTGGCGTGATAGAACCATAAGAACCATCTCTGGTGCCTAGAATCAGGACTCATCATGGTGACACTCTTCCAGAAGATTGGAGACAGGCCTCAACTTTGGCAATGTTCAAATTCAGGCTGAAAACACGTATTTAACTGTGCCTATGGCAACTGAAAGTATTTTATGCACACTCTTCAATTGTAATTGAATGATTTTATGATTATTGTAAAACATCATGAAATGGAATTGCCTTGCAAAGAAAATGTGATCTATAAATAAACCTGCCTTGCCTATTTCCCATGGAACTGCTCATTATAAGCGGAGGACAGAAATACCTTTTTAAGGAAACGCACTCCATAAGTGAAAATGTAGAGATAAACTGTAAACCGCCACCTGAAAAAAGAGAAGACAAGCATTAATTGCAAATAGGAAATGTATTCAAAAAGATACTTATACTGAAATCCTTAACCAAGTTTTATTTTAAAAAAACACAAACAACACATTCAAAATGTATATGTCTACCTCAAGTTTGATTGTGCATATGAAAGAAACACAAGCATTATAAACAAAGTAATATGGCAGAAACAAAATAATACTATAAATAAATGCTAATAAATGTGAAAAATTTGCAAGATTGCCCCTTATGGACATAAGACATAACTGCACTTTTTAACTGCACTTTTTGTCCATATAGATAACAAGTGTTCATATATACACAGCATGTAGTGTGTGTACATGTACATGTAGTGTGTGTAGTTGTGTACATGTACATGTACATGCTGTATCGGGACAGATCCATTGAGAGTTTGAGCAGAAATCGGTCGTATAGTAATTCATTATACACCATAAAACATTAACAAATTGCTGTGTCACATGAATGGTTGTTAAAGGAATTACTTTGTGGAATGGAAAAAAAACAAAGTAATGTAAAAAAAACAAGGTGTTTACTTTTTTGATATCAATATAAAACACAAAGCAGTTTGACTAATGAAGATACAGTCTAATAAACAAGCTTTGTTCTTCAACAACAACCATGTACTTCAGTGCAACAGTTTGGCCAACAAAAATAAAGGGGAGTGATACCTCTCACATCTACTACACAATCTTTGTGTCTCACCGACAACTCAGCCTGCGTTCAATTTGATGATTTTAGCTATCATTGATGTTATTGGAAAACTTAACTAACAAAGTTAGCAGTTGATTAAAGGACGGTTAAGCATCCCAGTTAACAAACTACATACTTTATAAAAAGTTGTGGCAACGTTCCCGACACATCGCCTGCTGCATGCTAACTCTCAGTCCCAGCAGCTGACGGAAGGATGCTAGCTGCACGTTCAAAATGAGCCAAACGGCTCTAGTGAGCATGTGCAGATACTGCGGCGCTTCAGTATTCAGGAAGTAAAAAGTTGCCTAACATGCATTAATAAATGAAGTTTTTTCGGTAATTACGGTATTACTAACCGTCTGGATTTTTACTGCAGTTTACCAATTATACCGTTTATCGTTACATCCCTCGTCCGTTAACAAGTCAAAAATCAAGGGCGATCACAGCATGTTCTTGCTATGGATGCTGCTCAACTTTGCAGGGCATTACGGCAAGTCACAATGGCGGTCGCGGCAATTGCTGCGGTTGCCGTGGTTAAATTCGAGCCCTGCATCTATCTACCTACCTACCTACCTACCTACCTACCTACGTATTGATCTAGCAAGCTGGTCAACTAAATGTGCAGCCAGTTATGCTTTTTTTTCCATTCATCCATCAACCCATACAATCAGCTATTTTCAAAGAGCTCAAAATAGTGTTTCGGTTAAGACAGCAGATCTGAGAAATAAGAGTCCAGCGATTTGGATGAGCAAAGGAAGTGTTTGGCAGGGAAGCAGCCTCGGGCACATTGGTACATGTGAGGTTTTTTTTTTTTTTTTTTTTTTACAAGTGTCTCAAAGTGTCACATTTGGTTTGCTGGCGTGAGACATAATTCCCCTCTGCCAGCCTCATTTGTTAGCCTTTAATACCACAGCGCTAAGTAACTGTGATCTCCCTGATGTACTGAAGAGGAGCCAGTTCTCCGTTACAGCCCAGGAGTCTTTAAGGCAGTGTCAAGACTTAAGGCTTTACGCAAACTAGAGGATTGTGCAAAACATCTTAGGCCATCATTAGATTTGTTGTTTTAGCGATGCCATTGATTGATTGATTGATTGAAACTTTTATTAGTAGATTGCACAGTGAAGTACATATTCCGTACAATTGACCACTAAATGGTAACACCCGAATACGTTTTTCAACTTGTTTAAGTCAGGGTCCACTTAAATTGATTCATGGTACAGATATATACTATCAAATATATACTATCATCATAATACAGTCATCACACAAGATAATCATCAGAGTATATACATTGAATTATTTACAATCCGGGGTGTGGGATTATGGGGGGGGGGGGGGGGGGGGGGGGGTTAGGTTTGGTTGGTATCAACACTTCAGTCATCAACAATCAGCATCAACAATTGCATCATCAGAGAAATGGATATTGAAACAGTGTAGGACTGACTTGGTAGGATAAGTACAGCAAGTAGTGGACATAGAGAGAAATCAGAAAGTATAACAAAAAGTGTCTACATTTGATTGTTTACGCTTGATTATTTACAATCCGAAGAGGTATTATGTGGAAGGGAGGGTGTTAGTTTAGGGTTGTAGTTGCCTGGAGGTGTTCTTTTAGTGCGGTTTTGAAGGAGGATAGAGATGCCCTTTCTTTTACACCTGTTGGGAGTGCATTCCATATTGATGTGGCATAGAAAGAGAATGAGATAAGACCTTTGTTAGTTCGGAATCTGGGTTTAACGTGGTTAGTGGAAGTAGTTAAGGAAGTAGTTTGACATGTACTTCGGTGTCAGGGAGGTGTAGCGGATTTTATAGACTAGGCTCAGTGCAAGTTGTTTTACTCTGTCCTCCACCCTGAGCCAGCCCACTTTGGAAAAGTGGGTAGGAGTGAGGTGTGATCTTGGCATGACTATATGCGTATGGAAAATGCAACGTGCAAGTGCAAAAGTGAGCAACCATTTTATTAGGTCTTCTCGAGGGAAAACAGTATTGAAATGTGGATATACTCTATGTGTCAAACTCAAGGTCTGGGGGCCCCAACCGGCCTACCACATCGTTTTTTGTGGCCTGCAAAAGCCTGGAAATAATGTTCGTCAGTAAGGTATTTCATCTTTCTTGATTAACAGATTTCAATTATGACAGAAAAAAATGTAACGCATGGAAATGTAGTGTGTACCTTTTATATTATTTGAAAAAACTAGCTAATTCAAGCTTTTTTTAGTAATTGAATTATTTTCAAATGAAATCATACACTAGCCAAACTAAAATATCTGCTTTTCACTTTAACTTCTGTTTCCAATGTTTACCATCAGTTTGTTGGTAAAAAAAATAACATGAATAATCAAATGAAGGTGTCATTTTGTTATATGATGTAACAAAATGACAATTTCATATCACAGTTATTGTGTAATACAATACAAAAAGTACAATTATGAATCATTTCATTTCCTCTCCTAAAATAAGTGCACCACAATGCAAACTTGCAGGCACCTGCCTCTCTAAAACATCTCTACAATTGAATAATAAACCTTGTATATGTTTGCAGTCCTCCATCGTTTATTGCTGCTCATTGGTCCCAGGCCTGACCGTGGTAAACAAATTGTCGCGAAATAGGATTATTGTTAGTAAATAGAGTATTTTCATAGTGAGAGCTTAAAAAAAACTGTATACAGCCCTATGAATACATATTTTATAACATAATTAGAGCTTTTAAACATTAAATAATGCGCATATAGCATACTTGCCAACCCTCCCGGATTTTCTGGGAGACTCCCGAAATTCAGCGCCTCTCCCGAAAACCTCCCGGAACAAATTTTCTCCCGAAAATCTCCCGAAATTCAAGATTCCCGCAAAATAAACAGCGTGCCTGCCCAATCACGTTATAACTGTAGAATGATGGAAGGCGAGTTCTTGGTTTCTTATGTGGGTATATTGTTAGGCAGTTTCATTAACGTCCTCCCAGCGCGGCAACAACACACAACAACAGCAGTCACGCCTACCGTAAAGCAGTTTGTCTGCCGTAAACAGCAATGTTGTGACATTCTTAAACAGGACAATGCTGCCATCTAGTGCATTTGATGAAAGCACTTTTGTGCGTGCCACACATCAATGCATCATCAGAGAGGGTCAGCATGGTTAGAAAAATAGTGACAGAGAATAGAACAAGGATGGACAATTCAACTCTTAACTCAACAATGAGTAGATGAGCGTTGTGTGTGTGTATATGTGTAAATAAATGAACACTGAAATTCAAGTATTTATTATATATATATATATATATATATATATAATAAAATAAATATATATTTATAGCTAGAATTCACTGAAAGTCAAGTATTTCTTGTATATATATATGTATATATATATATATATATATATATATATATATATATATATATATATATGAAATACTTGACTTAGTGAATTCTAGCTGTAAATATACTCCTCCCCTCTTAACCACGCCCCCCACCTCCCGAAATCGGAGGTCTCAAGGTTGGCAAGTATGGCATATAGTCACCTTAATACTTGTTTCACCCAATATAGTAGTTTTGCCCTAACCCTAACCTATTTAATGCCATTTTTAATGTCACTTTAAAAAAAAATAATGCCCATGTCCGGCCCCATATGGTTATTATATCGGACCACCAATATTATCGGCCGATAAATGCTTTAAAAAGTAATATCGGAAATTATAGGTATCAGTTTCAAGATTATCGGTATCGGTTTCCAAAAGTAAAATTTTGTACACGGACGCAGGAAGATGTACAGATGTACAGAGCGCCAATTAATCCTTGAAGGCGCTTCCTTTGCGTACTGACCCAGTCACATACTATCTACTGCTTGACACACGCACTCGCGAATGCAAGCATACTTGATCAACAGCCATACAAGTCACACTGAGGGTGCCCGTATAAACAACTTTAACACTGTTCAAAATATGCGCCACACTGTGAACCCACACCAAACAAGAATGACAAACACATTTCGGGAGAACATCTGCACCGTAACACAACATAAACACAACAGAACAAATACCCAGAACCCCTTGCAGATGCTTGTTTTCCTTAAGAAAAATCTACCTCTCACACGTGATGACAAGGAGAAAAAGAATTAGCCCATTCTCTGAGCTTCATCTGTTGCACAAATAGACTAATAGTCTGGACTGAGTGAAGCTGTTTTATTAATGTTTTGTGCCTTTTTTCCCCATGCACTTTAAAGGATGGCTGTGTTTTCGACTAGTCTAGACTGAAGCAGTTTTATTAATGTTCATGCACTTCAAAGGATGGCTGTGTTATCTACTAGTCTAGACTGAAACAGTTTTTTATTTTTGTGCCTTTCTTCTTTTTATTTGCACATTTTTGTTACTCATACGAATACGTTAAGAACAGGGCAGATTGAGCCCAGTTTATAGTATACTCTAGACTGAAGCTGTGTGTCTTCATTGTTTTTGTAGCTGTTGTTTTGAGGCATGTTTAAAAAATGTTTTTTAAAAATGCACTTTGTGAAAGTCAAAGTACAGTATTTCCCATAGTTTCAGTGGGTATCAGGATTATTTCAGGGAGAGCATGTCCCACATTCCAAGCTGCTGTTTTGAGGCATGTTAAAAAAATAATGCACTTTGTGACTTAAATAATAAATATGGCAGTACCATGTTGGCACTTTTTTCCATAACTTGAGTTGATTTATTTTGGAAAACCTTGTTACATTGTTTAATGCATCCAGCGGGGTACCACAACAAAATTAGGCATAATAATATGTTAATTCCACGACTATATATATATCGGTATCGGTTGATATCGGTATCGGTAATTAAGAGTTGGACAATATCGGAATGTCGGATATCGGTAAAAAAGCCATTATCGGACATCCCTAGTTATTATATATAGTCAAAAGATTACAACACACAATTGTAAACATTTGACGATGATAATCTTAAAATAGTTTAAAAATTACCCTAACTGTTACTACCTACGGAATTAGAATTGGCTTGCAAGACTGCTAAATCTGAGAATTTATTTGTATTTATCTTTTTTTTTGTAGTAGTAGTAGCATCCAGTGTTCTGAATTTGTGCACAGCCATAGACAATAGCCAATTAAAAGGTTCTGCATGTCAATCATCGTACTGTACCTTCAATTAAACAAATTAGACGGGAACTGCACTTAAGCCCTCTAAATAAACATCTAATTCTATTTTAGTATATATACCCAGAAGTCATTTTTAAAATGTTATCTCTTTAAAACATGCTGTAAAAATGCATATTCTCTGAAATGATGCCTTATAACAGCCACAAACTGGCGGATACGTTTTTAAACAGGATACCATTTTTAAAAAATGTTAAGTTTTATGGTACAATAAATAAACATCATACTCGGAATGCAAATGATGCATGTGTTCAGAAACTGATGATTGATTTTAATATTTTAGAAAAAATACATGTCATGGAATGATATTTGGAAAAAGCCAAAAAAATGCATTAGAAATGTAACATCTTGAATATCTGACACCCTCTCAGTTCTTTAAAAAGGGTACAGTAGATAGCAAGTTATGTATAAAGTCTCAGGCAGCTGAAGGAACTCTTATTCATTTACATTTGGGAATGTCAGAAAATAAGAGTTGTGGTCTGTTGTGACAATTGTCTTGTTTGTCTAACCTAGGCCACCGTAGGTCATGTGAGGTGCTTGCGTCACAATGTTAGCCAAGTTAGCTCATGTGTGTTGAACTTGAGACAACTGAAATAGAGAAGTCGTGTATGAAACACGTGTATGAAACAACCTCAGCATGACATGGTGTCAGAGTTAAGGACTGCACATCTACACTGACCAAAGAATGGTAAAGTTTGGGCTCCCAGAGTCGAGTGATGTTGCTGTCCAGTGCTGTCGTCCACTATGGATGCAGCTCTTCTGGACCTCACACCACCTCTTGTATCCACTTTGAAAGCCAGACACGACAAAAAGAAACAAACCGACGTAGCAATTTATCGATGACCGCAGCGTTCTTAAGGTCATTTTCATTCATCGTTTGATGAATTGACGTTGAGAGGGGTTTAGATTAGTTTACATTTCCCACAATGCATTGCTGATATCCACATTGAAGGGCGGAAATTATTGTCTCCGATAATTTATCCAATAATACTGATAATGCCGACGAGGTGTGCCATTGTCCAATGCCACAATGGAAGTGGAAGGAATAAAACTCGCTTGTATCGCATTCTTAAGCGGACTTCTGGACCAACAGAAAGTTAACGGCGAAGACTAGCATACAATCAACCCAGATGTGACTTGCTGACGACTGTGTTTGTTCGGATCATTTCAGGTAAACATTTTGTAAGTCAAAAACAATGTAAAATAAATAACAGCCCCACTTTGTATTAACTTGGTGTGCTCAGTCAAAGAACTTTGATGGTTGTTGTATTAACAAAAAGTACTCACTTCTCACAAAAGTGAAGCTACATGAGAACAACATTCTCTCAACCCTGCCTTGCAGTCACAGTGTGCTGAGATGACTTTGGATAGGTTGTCCGTGATTATCCAGCATGTCCAACTTGTGTCGGATCTAGAGATGTCCGATAATATCGGCCGATAAATGCTTTAGAATGTAATATCGGAAATTATCGGTATCGTTTTTTTATTATTGGTATCGTTTTTTTTGTTATTTTTTTTATTAAATCAACATAAAAAACACAAGATACACTTACAATTAGTACACCAACCCAAAAAACCTCCCTCCCTCATTCAAACAAAAGGGTTTTTTCTTTCTGTTATTAATATTCTGGTTCCTACATTATATATCGATATATATCAATACAGTCTGCAGGGATACAGTCCGTAAGCACAAATGATTGTGCGTGCTGCTGCTCCACTAATAGTACTAACCTTTAACAGTTAATTTTACTCATTTTCATTAATTACTAGTTTCTATGTAACTGTTTTTATATTGTTTTACTTTCTTTTTTATTCAAGAAAATGTTTTTAAATTTATTTATCTTATTTTATTTGTATTTATTTTTTTAAAAGGGACCTTAACTTCACCATACCTGGTTGTCCAAATTAGGCATAATAATGTGTTAATTCCAAGACTGTATATATTGGTATCGGTTGATATTGGTATCGGTAATTAAGGGTTAGGTCAATATCGAAATATCGGATATCGGCAAAAAGCCATTATCGGACATCCCTAGTCGGATCCTTTCTGGGATTCCATGACTCTCGGCTGGCTTGATGACACCATGTCCACTGGGTTTATGACACCATGTCTACTAGGTTTATGACACCATGTCCACTGGGTTTATTCAGATGAACATAAACATCATGAACCCATCCCATAGCCATCTTGACTCCTATCATTTTGAAAGTCTTTCAAAGTATAAAATGGACTGGGTTGAACAATTAAGTAGTTCACAAAGTCTGTTTACTGGCGTCATATTGCAGTCCACACGTGTCTCTTATGTGTGACTGCCATCTACTGGTCACACTTATCATTACACCATGTACCAAATAAAATTGCTTCGAGGTTGGTAAGCACAACCAGAATTATTCCGTACATTAGGCGCACCAGGTTATAAGGCGCAGTGCTGATTTTTGAGAAAATTCAAAAGGATTTTAAGTGCGCCTTATAGTCCGAAAAATACGGTAACTATAATTAATGACTTTTAAAAGTAATTTTCAGTATACAGCCTGTCACACCGCATCATGAAGCAGTTGGCAGGTTGGTGTTCCTGGCTAAAATGTTTGTGTTTATGTCCTATAATAATATTTACCTATAAAACGCCATTGTTAAAGGTCAATTATTTTAATGTTGCTGCTGAAGTTGAAAAATGTCCTCTTAAACCAGGGCACTTCATTTCACATTTTGTTCTTCTGCGTATCTGTTAGCTGAAGAATTGAGCATAGCTAAATGTTTTTTTGGCTTTTTATTTTTTACTCATCTCAAAACACCTCTTAAGTTGGTATCATATTATGCAAAACCTACTTTTATTGTTGTTTATACCTATGTTTCTGTATTTGGAATCCCCCATCATTCCTAAAAATTATTATATACATTCCTGGGTTAAGTTATGAGCCAAACTACAAACCCCGTTTCCATATGAGTTGGGAAATTGTGTTAGATGTAAATATAAACGGAATACAATGATTTGCAAATCATTTTCAATCCATATTCAGTTGAATATGCTACAAAGACAACATATTTGATGTTCAAACTGATAAACATTTTTTTTTAACTTTAGAATTTGATGCCAGCAACATGTGACAAAGAAGTTGGGAAAGGTGACAATAAATACTGATAAAGTTGAGGAATGCTCATCAAACACTTATTTGAACATCCCACAGGTGTGCAGGCTAATTGGGAACAGGTGGGTGCCATGATAAAAACAACTTCCCAAAAAATGCTCAGTCTTTCACAAGAAAGGATGGGGCGAGGTACACCCCTTTGTCCACAACTGCGTGAGCAAATAGTCAAACAGTTTAAGAACAACGTCTCTCAAAGTGCAATTGCAAGAAATTTTGGGATTTCAACATCTACGGTCCATAATATCATCAAAAGGTTCAGAGAATCTGGAGAAATCACTCCACGTAAGCGGCATGGCCGGAAACCAACATTGAATGACCATGACCTTCGATCCCTCAGGCGGATTTGTATCAAAAATCGACATCAATCTCTAAAGGATATCACCACATGGGCTCAGGAACACTTCAGAAAACCACTAAATACAGTTCGTCGCTACATCTGTAAGTGCAAGTTAAAGCTCTACTATGCAAAGCAAAAGCCATTTATCAACAACATCCAGAAACGCCGCCGGCTTCTCTGGGCCCGAGATCATCTAAGATGGACTGATGCAAAGTGGAAAAGTGTTCTGTGGTCTGACAAGTCCACATTTCAAATTGTTTTTGGAAATATTCGACATCGTGTCATCCGGACCAAAGGGGAAGCGAACCATCCAGACTGTTATCGACGCAAAGTTCAAAAGCCAGCATCTGTGATGGTATGGGGGTGCATTAGTGCCCAAGGCATGGGTAACTTACACATCTGTCAATGGCACCCTTAATGCTGAAAGGTACATGCAGGTTTTGGAACAACATATTCTGCCATCTAAGTGCCGTCTTTTTCATGGACGCCCCTGCTTATTTCAGCAAGACAATGCCAAGCCACATTCAGCACGTGTTACAACAGCGTGGCTTCGTAAAAAAAGAGTGCGGGTACTTTCCTGGCCCGCCTGCAGTCCAGACCTGTCTCCCATCGAAAATGTGTGGCGCATTATGTAGCGTAAAATACGACAGCGGAGACCCCGGACTGTTGAACGACTGAAGCTCTACATAAAACAAGAATGGGAAAGAATTCCACTTTTAAAGCTTCAACAATTAGTTTCCTCAGTTCCCAATCGTTTATTGAGTGTTGTTAAAAGGAAAGGCCATGTAATACAGTGGTGAACATGCCCTTTCCCAACTACTTTGGCACGTGTTGCAGCCATGAAATTCTAAGTTAATTATTATTTGCAAAAAAAAATAAAGTTTATGAGTTTCAACATCAAATATCTTGTCTTTGTAGTGCATTCAATTGAATATGGGTTGAAAAGGATTTGCAAATCATTGTATTCTGTTTATATATACATCTAACACAATTTCCCAACTCATATGGAAACGGGGTTTGTATATCGGGATATAAGTTTTGCTCCATATCACCCAGCGACTGTACTAGCACAGTTTGGGGATGTTCTCTGTGTTTTATAGAGCATTGCAGTAGGCCTTATGATGGCAATGTGTTTATATGTATGAGTGCCCATGTGTACGTTGTTTGAGTGTTAATAATGACATTGTGACATTTAAGAAATTTCTTACTGCTCCTAAATGTTTCTGTGCTACAAAAAATGTTCTGTGGTACTACGGTAATCTTTTCCATTTAATAGCAGCGGCGCTGTTAGTGAAAGAGCTAAGCACACAGTCCTAGTGTACGAGTAATACACATGTGTGTTCCATTTCAATACAATTACTGTAGTTGTTGCTACTTGATAGTAAAAGAATGGCACTGGGTCGATTCAAAAGTTGCTCACATGCTCTCACAGAAGCGGGCGAGAGTGCTGGGTTTCTCTTGGTTGCGTCGTTGTCTGAACCAGCGCTGAATGGTTCGGACGTCCCAGTCCAGCTGCTTGGACAATCCCTCCAGCCTCTTTTCATCGGGGTGCTGGTAAAACAGTAGATGTTTGATGTTTTAAGTTCTAAAACGTTAATATTACCAGTATAGAAACTCTAAAAGCACCACCTTGGTAATGGCGGTAAAAACCTTCTCCAAGATGGCGTTGGGTTGGGCTTTTTGTGGCCCGTTGGCTTGAATCTTCAGGCCCACAGCACATGGCCTTGCAATTAATCTGGAATGGAAAATGCAAAGTAACGTAAGTTTGTACATTTAAAAAAGAAATACAATAAGTGCAAGTGTCATTTAAACTGATACTATGTTCCAGTAGGGATGTAACAATATGAACATTTTATATCACACTTATTGTGAACAAAATGATCACAGTTATTATTATTATTTTTGTGGTATCATTGAATGTGCTCAAAAAGCACTTATAAACATACATACACACTGAAATATTTGAAACAAGTTTTATTTAACAAAATTAAGCAAATAAGTGAACAGAAAATTTTTTTTTTCCTGGGCAGAGGAATCATGAAATATTGTTCTGGCTTCTTGAGAGCCACATTATTGTTATTTGAGTGTTTGAATATATTCAGATGTCACTAGCGGTGCATAGGATTTTAAGATTCTGTCATACAAGTGTAAAAATAAGTTAACCACCATTTAAGAAGGGACCTCACATAGACACTTCACACATTTCACTTTCTTAACATTAAAACAACCAATGTTTTTCATAACAACAGCCCGAGAGATGAGCTGACAGCTCATTGTTGAGCACAGTTCTTAAAGAGAACCAATTATTTGAATCTACATTTAAACCACTTCCTTGTGGTCCAGATAATATGTATTAAATATGTTTTGGTGTACGTTTTGTGTAGAATTTGCTCCACAGTCACTTTAACAACCTGTTTGTTGAGTCTGTCTGCAATATGTTTGATTCTGGAGGCTTTCCCCAACCTCTCCAAAGTGTCATCATTTATGTTTTGAAAATGTACACAGTTTAAATATACAGTGGTGGTCGACCAACACGCCGGATTGTAGTCAGCTGGAGGCGTGTCTTAATGAAATTAAACAATGGATGTCCGCTAACTTCTTGCAACTCAACGCCAAGAAAACGGAAATGCTGATTATCGGTCCTGCTAAACACCGACATTTATTTAATAATACCTCCTTAACATTTGACAACCAAACAATTACACAAGGCGAATCAGTAAAGAATCTGGGTCTTATCTTCGACCCAACTCTCTCGTTTGAATCACACATTAAGAGTGTTACTAAAACGGCCTTCTTTCATCTCCGTAATATCGCTAAAATTCGTTCTATTTTATCCACTAGCGACGCTGAGATCATTATTCATGCGTTCGTTACGTCTCGTCTCGACTACTGTAACGTATTATTTTCGGGTCTCCCTATGTCTAGCATTAAAAGACTACAATTGGTACAAAATAAGGCTGCTAGACTTTTGACAAGAACAAGAAAGTTTGATCATATTACGCCTATACTGTCTCACCTGCACTGGCTTCCTGTGCACTTAAGATGTGACTTTAAGGTTTTACTACTTACGTATAAAATACTACACGGTCTAGCTCCGTCCTATCTTGTCGATTGTATTGTACCATATGTCCCGGCAAGAAATCTGCGTTCAAAGAACTCTGGCTTATTAGTGATTCCCAGAGCCCAAAAAAAGTCTGCGGGCTATAGAGCGTTTTCTATTCGGGCTCCAGTACTATGGAATGCCCTCCCGGTAACAATTAGAGATGCTACCTCAGTAGAAGCATTTAAGTCCCATCTTAAAACTCATTTGTATACTCTAGCCTTTAAATAGCCCCCTGTTAGACCAGTTGATCTGCCGTTTCTTTTCTTTTCTCCTCTGCTCCCCTATTCCTTGTGGGGGGGGCACAGGTCCGGTGGCCATGGATGAAGTGATGGCTGTCCAGAGTCGGGACCCGGGGTGGACCGCTCGCCTGTGCATCGGCTGGGAACATCTCTGCGCTGCTGACCCGTCTCTGCTCGGGATGGTGTCCTGCTGGCCCCACTATGGACTGGACTCTTACTATTATGTTGGATCCACTATGGACTGGACTCTCACAATATTATGTCAGACCCACTCGACATCCATTGCTTTCGGTCTCCCCTAGAGGGGGGGGTTACCCACATCTGCGGTCCTCTCCAAGGTTTCTCATAGTCATTCACATCCACGTCCCACTGGGGTGAGTTTTTCTTTGCCCTTATGTGGGCTTTGTACCGAGGATGTCGTTGTGGCTTGTGCAGCCCTTTGAGACACTTGTGATTTAGGGCTATATAAATAAACATTGATTGATTGATTGATTGAAAAGTGTACATACACATGTAAAGAACATAATGTCATGGCTTTCTTGAGTTTACAATCATTTCTACAACTCTTATTTTTTTGTGATAGAATGATTGGAGCACATACTTGTTGGGCACAAAAAACATTCATGAAGTTTGCTTCTTTTATGAATTTATTATGGGTCTACTGAAAATGTGAGCAAATCTGCTGGGTCAAAAGTATACATACAGCAATGTTGATATTTGCTTACATGTCCCTTGGCAAGTTTCACTGCAATAAGGCGCTTTTAGTAGCCATCCACAAGCTTCTGCTTGAATTTTTGACCACTCCTCTTGACAAAATTGGTACAGTTCAGCTAAATTTGTTGGTTTTCTGACATGGACTTGTTTCTTCAGCATTGTCCACATGTTCTCATTGGGGTTTAAGTTAGGACTTTGGGAAGGCCATTATATAACCTTAATTCTATCCTGATTTAGCCATTCCTTTACCACATTTGACGTGTGTTTGGGGTCATTGTCCTGTTGGAACACCCAACTGTGCCCAAGACCCAACCTCCGGGCTAATGATTTTAGCTTGTCCCATTTACTCTCTGTGGAGCACCAGTTCCATTGGCAACAAAACAGGCCCAGAGCATCATACTACCACCACCATGCTTGACGGTAGGTGTGGTGTTCCTGGGATTAAAGGCCTCACCTTTTCTCCTCCAAACATATTGCTGGGTATTGTGGCCAAACAGCTACATTTTTGTTTCATCCGACACCAAATGGACAAAGATAAGACCTTCTGGAGGAAAGTTCTGTGGTCAGATGAAACAAAAATTGGCCACAATAAATTCATAAAAGAACCAAACTTCATGAATATTTTTTGTGATCAACAAGTATGTTGTAGAAATTATTGGAATACAAGTGTATGTAAACTTTTGACCACAACTGTATATCTTGAAGTTGGCACTGCTATTTTTTCCAGACACGGTTGGAAATAAACGCAATTTAAAAAATCACTGCAAACCCGTAAACAGGGAGGCATCTAAAACTGCGTGCAAGCTCATGCCAAATGCATTACCTCATCCGGCACTGGAATGACACCATAAACAAGTTCAGTTCAAAACTTGGGAGATAAACTTATTTACAGCAAATTCCCCAAAAGACTAGATAGAGTGCTCCCGTTGTATAGAGAAACCTGGACCACTAACACATTGGCAGATCGTTGCATTGGTATTTTAACCTTGCTAGCAAACTTAGTAAACTGGGGTGATTTACACAACTGAGGCGTTCTTCAAGGCACCTCTTAAAGTCCTTTACTTTTTGGCCATTACAC
The DNA here is from genome assembly GCF_033978685.3 of Nerophis lumbriciformis. Classification (NCBI taxonomy): domain Eukaryota; kingdom Metazoa; phylum Chordata; class Actinopteri; order Syngnathiformes; family Syngnathidae; genus Nerophis; species Nerophis lumbriciformis. The sequence continues at coordinate 12,752,975 of NC_084560.2, read as the reverse complement.
ATTGTAATGTGATTTATGTAACTAAGATGTATCTTGTTTACTCCACATGCAGTCAGTAGTCATTTGTTCAACTTATTTAGTAGTGTTCCTCAAGGTTCCAAGTTTGTCAAATTATCGGCCCATTCCCAAATAACCTTTTGTGTCCAAAATTTTGGAGAAATGTGGTTTGGCGCAACTGCAGCCTTTATTAGATGAAAATAACACTTTAGATCCATTTCAGTCTGGATACAAAGCTTTGCATAGTACTGAATCTGCACTTTTAAAGGTTTTTAATGACTTGCTTTTAATGTCTGATTCTGGCAGCTCTGCCATTTTAGTGCTTTTAGATCTTACAGCTGCCTTTGACACAGTCGACCACACAATTATTTTAGACCGCCTGAGAGACTGTGTGGGTGTCAGGGGGATTGCATTAGAGTGGTTCAGATCCTACCTGTCAGAGAGGTCCTTCTCTGTCAGACTGGGGGACGCCACCTCTTCTTCTGCTCCGCTTTACTGTGGTGTCCCCCGGGGATCTATTCCAGGCCCCATCCTGTTTTCACTATACCTTCTCCCTCTTGGAGAGATTTTTAAGAGGCATGGAGTGTTTTATCACTTTTATGCAGATGACTGCCAAATTTATATGCCGATTTCAAAAGGCCACGGCCCCCTGACACCGTTCTCAACTGTCTATGCGACGTCAAGGCTTGGTTGGTCCAGAATTTTTTAATAATGAATGAGGGAAAAACTGAAATTTCAGTTTTTGGTCTGGCCCTCACTGACTTGGTACCATTGCAAAATTATGTGCGTCCCAAAGTCACCAACCAGCCTTGGCGTCACTATAGACAGCGATTTTAAACTTGACAAACAAGTCAATGGCATTTTAAAATCGTGTTTTTATCATATTTGTCTTTTTAGCAAAGGTAAAACCGTTTTTATCTTTTAACCTTTTTGAACAAGTCGTGCATGCTTTTATTTCAAGTGGCCTGGACTACTGCAATGCACTTTATGCAGGCATTAGCCAAAAAGCTCTCTCCCGGTTGCAGTTAGTCCAGAATGCGGCAGCACGACTATTAACAGGGGCCAGGAAACGCCAGCATATAACCCCAATTCTTCAGAGTTTGCACTGGCTCCCTGTTCATTTTAGAATTGATTTTAAAACCTTGCTGTTTGTTTTTAAAGCTTTACATGTACTGGCACCTCAGTATATCTCAGACCCCATCCATATTTACACTCCTGCGCGCGCTCTGAGGTCCGAGAGCCAGCTCCAGCTCGTGGTGCCCAAGACCAGACTTAAATCCAGGGGAGACAGGGCCTTCTCTGTGGTCGGCCCTAAGCTTTGGAACACCCTGCCCCTCCATGTTCAAACTGCTCCCACAGTGGAGTGTTTTAAGTCTCATCTTAAGACCCACTTTTATTCTTTGGCTTTTAACACTATGTGAGTTCTGTGGTCCTCTGTCCTCTGTTTTTTATCAATTTGTTTTAACTGTTTTAATTGGTTTTATCCTTTAAAATCGTTTTTAAATCATAATTTTATATTGTTTTTATATTGATTTATTTTTTGTTTTTATTCAGTCATTGGTGTAGCTAAGGATAATATTTGAATATTGTTTTTAATATTGTTGTGCGGCACTTTGGAAACATTTTTGTTGTTTAAATGTGCTATATAAATAAAGTGGATTGGATTGGATTGGATTTTAAGTCCTCACTTTTTTATCATTTGGGCTAGTCACCTCCCTTAGCTTTATGGAAATGTGGCCACGAAAACAATATCTAGTTAAATTTATCTCTGATATACATACTACATTGTATGAGACTATTTTGGTTCATGCAGAAAACACCAACAGTGCCACCAGTTGCAGAAGACAGGCCAGTTTCCCAAGTGCTTCTTAAGTACAATCTAACCCAGGCCTGGGCAATTATTTTGACTCGGGGACCAAACTTAGATTTAAAAAAAAAGTTCTGGGAGCCGGTATATCTATTTTTAGGAACACTAATACAAAACCTCACAATAATGTCTGATTGAATACTAAAAACGTTATGACAGACAGCCTTAAAAAACGGAATGTAATTTTAAGTTTGTTTTACTGAATGAGACACCCAGAATGTACATGAAAATAAAGAATGTGGGATTTACAATATTAAAGGCCTACTGAAACCCACTACTACCGACTTCGCAGCCTGATAGTTTATATATCAATGATGAAATCTTAACATTGCAACACATGCCAATACGGCCGAATTAGCTTACTAAAGTGCAATTTTAAATTTCGCGCGAAATATCCTGCTAAAAATGTCTCGGTATGATGACGCCGGCACGTGACGTCACGGATTGTAGAGGACATTTTGGGACAGCATGGTGGCCAGCTATTAAGTCGTCTGTTTTCATCGCAAAATTCCACAGTATTCTGGACATCTGTGTTGGTGAATCTTTTGCAATTTGTTCAATGAACAATGGAGACAGCAAAGAAGAAAGCTGTAGATGGGAAGCGGTGTATTGCGGGCGGCTGAAGCAACACAAACACAGCCGGTGTTTCATTGTTTACATTCCCGAAAGATGACAGTCAAGCTTTACCATTGGCCTGTGGAGAACTGGGACAACAGAGACTCTTACCAGAAGGACTTTGAGTTGGATGCGCAGACGCGGTACCGTGAGTACGCATGCAGCTGCGGCTTCCAAACATTTGATCGCTTGCCTGTACGTGCGTGCCGCTATGTGCATGTCACGTACGTAACTTTGGGGACTTTGGGGAAATATATGTGCTGTATGAACTTTGGGGAGGTGAACGGTACTTTGGGCTGTGGGATTGAGTGTGTTGTGCAGGTGTTTGAGTTGTATTGGCGGGTTATATGGACGGGAGGGGGGAGGTGTTTGTTATGCGGGATTAATTTGTGGCATATTAAATATAAACCTGGTTGTGTTGTGGCTAATAAAGTATATATATGTCTTGTGTTTATTTACTGTTTTAGTCATTCCCAGCTGAATATCAGGTCCCACCCGCCTCTCACAGCATCTTCCCTATCTGAATCGCTACCACTGCCCTCTAGTCCTTCGCTCTCACTTTCCTCATCCACGAATCTTTCATCCTCGCTCAAATTAATGGGGAAATCGTCGCTTTCTCGGTCCGAATCGTTCTCGCTGCTGGTGGCCATGATTGTAAACAATGTGCGGATGTGAGGAGCTCCACAACCTGTGACGTCACGCTACTCGTCTGCTACTTCCGGTACAGGCAAGGCTTTTTTATCAGCGACCAAAAGTTGCGAACTTTATCGTCGATGTTCTCTACTAAATCCTTTCAGCAAAAATATGGCAATATCGCGAAATGATCAAGTATGACAGATAGAATGGACCTGCTATCCCCGTTTAAATAAGAAAACCACATTTCAGTAGGCCTTTAACTATAAAACACTGAATATTGACAACATATGAACGTCACACCCCCTCTCCATCCACATATTTTACAATCAATGGCAGCGCAGCAAGTTGATGATGTTTGAAGACAACTTGGAACTGCCTTCCAATGGAACTGACTTCCATTGGAACTGCCTTCCAATGGAACTGACTTCCATTGGAACTGACTTCCATTGGAACTGCCTTCCAATGCCGCCTTGGAACGTTGCGGGCCTGCAAAGGAGGCGTGAAGCTCGCCGGTGCGTGGAAGATAGCAGGCGGGATGCCATTGTTCACCTTCATCATCATCACTAGCATGCCAGAGTCAGACCCACCTTTCGAACAGCAGCCGCAGCATAACGACGCAGAAGGCCAAAGGGCCAGCGAGATAAAGGTCCTCCGCTTGCGGGAACGTCGCCTCGTCGGTGTTCTTCAAGTCAGCCCACGTCACGTTGTGCGGGAGCCAGAAGCGCTCGTTCCAGAACCACGCCAAGATGCCGGCCATGTCCTCGCTAACAGCACGACAACCCACACACACACACACAAACACACAGTGACGTTAGACGCTGATGCTGATGATGATGATGAAGATCATGTGATGAAGGCCAGGCGTCTGCGTCTGTCCGCAGCTGCCGTGTCTTGTGGGCGTGCACGCACTCACTTGCTGGCCGCTGATTGGTCTGTTCACCTGTCACACAACATACACCATGTGTGCGCGCGCAGCAGGACCTGGACCCTTCAGTGTGTGCGCGCGTGCGCGTGCGTGCGTGGATTTTTTTACGTGTTTTACGCCTATTTATACACTACAACCTGTTTTCTACCTAGACAGTATTTTTTACAGTTGTATTTCAGCCACAATCATATTTGTTATGGATAGCAACACACGTGTAAGAAAAGAAACATTGTTTGCCATTTTTGCCATCATTGAAGCAATTGTTCAACTCTACTGGCAGCTTTGTGTATTACATCAGCCTCACACTACATGATATAGTCTGCTATTATAAAGTATCATTATAATATAATTATATCGTAAAACTGGCATCTCCTTTTACTTCTTTTAAAAGGAATGACGTCACACACACACAACTCTAGTTAACAGTGAGCAGGTCCAGGTGTAGGGGGCGCTAATGCACATAACAAATCTGTGGCCGACCGCTGATGTGAGAGAGAAGAGGAATCAAAGATGGACGCTGACGTTTGCCTTTGTCAACTTCAAAACAATCTTCAAACTAACTAAAACATATTTTATATGTATGTCGTGTCTACTTCAGACTAACTAAAACACCTTTTATGTGTGTGTGTCTACTTCAAGCTAACTAAAACATATTTTATGTTTATGTTGTGTCTACTTGAAACTAACCAAAACACCTTTTATGTGTGTGTGTCTACTTCAAACTAACTGCTAACTAAAACACATTTTATGTGTGTGTTGTGTTGTGTGTCTACTTCAAACTAACTGCAGGAAACTTCCTACTAAGCAAAACACCTTGTATGTGTGTGTTGTGTGTGTATGCTGTGTGTTGTGTTGTGTGTGTATGTTTTGTGTGTGCTGGTTGTATGTTTTGTGTGAATGTGTTGTGTGTATGTTTTGTGTGTACTGTGTGTATGTTTTGTGTGTGCTGCATGTATGTGTTGTGTGTGCTGTGTGTGCTGCATGTATGTTTTGTGTGCTGCATTTATGTTTTGTGTGTGCTGTGTGTATGTTTTGAGTGGGCTTTGTGTATGTTTGTGTGTGCTGCGTGTATGTTTTGTGTGTGCTTCATGTATGATTTGTGTGTGCTGCATGTATGTTTTGTGTGTATGTTTTGTGTGTGCTGCATGTATGTTTTGTGTGTGCTGTGTATATGTTTTGTGTATGTTTTGAGTGTGCTTTGTGTATGTAGTGTGTGTGCTGCATGTATGTTTTTTGTGTGCTGCATGTATGTTTTTTGTGTGCTGTGTGTGCTGCATGTATGTTTTGTGTGTGCTGTATGTATGTTTTGTGTGTGCTGTGTGTTATGTTTTGAGTGTGCTTTGTGTGTGTTCTGTGTGTATGTTTTGTGTGTGCTGCATGTATGTTTTGTGTGTGCTGTGTATGTTTTGGTGGCATATCTCACCAGGTGCAGAGTTTAGGCAGTATTTTACATTTGTCACTAGCACTTGAGTTTGAAAGTCTGACTGTAGTACCATTGGAAATAGGATTACTGTATGTATGTTGTATGTACTGTATGTATGTATGAATGTATCTACTGTATGTTTATCCACTTCAGTTAAAATAGGATTACTGTATGTTGTATGTACTGTATGTTAATCCAGTTCAGTTGGATGTAAAACTAAAGTGGTTAAGATTTAGGTGCATAAAAATATGTTACTGTTAAAGGAACCTTTTTGTTTGACATTGCAACTCGTCATTAAAGTTAAAGTACCAATGATAGTCACACACACACACACACACACACACTCGGTGTGGCGAAATTACCCTCTGCATTTGACCCATCCCCTTTTTCGCCCCCTGGTAGGTGAAGGGAGCAATGAGCAGCAGTGGTGGCCACGCTCAGAAGCATTTTGGTGATTCAACCCCCAATTCCAACCCTTGATGCTGAGTGCCAAGCAGGGAGGTAATGGCTCCCATTTTTTATAGTCTTTGGTATGACTCCGCCGGGGTTTGAACTCACAACCTACCCATCTCAGTGCTGACACTCTAACCACAAGGTCACTGAGCATGTTTAATTTAATTAATGCTACAAATAAGATAGTATCACATAGAAAGGTGTTATTTTGTAGAATGGTAGTATTTTACAATTTAAACATCTAAATGATAGTTGATGTCATGATTGTAATCACGTTTTGTGTGAAAATGTTTAAACACTTTGTAGTATTAACGTGACTTTCCCAGTGTGGTCTGAAAGTGGTCTTTAATAACAACTATTTGACTTGTTTGTCACAGACTTTACATTGTGAAACAGTTGTAGTTTCCAGCAACTCATCTGGCTTGTACTACTCTGTCAGATAAAATAGCCTTTTATTGGGGTAATAATGTCCTGCTCCACCTTGGTGTAAAATGCATACCAGTAATCCTGGTCAGTTCAAGTCATTTTGTTAGCATTTGCACAATGTTTTATGCTCACATAGTCTGATAAAAACACGTACATAAAAAAAATATTGACCAAAAATTTGACGACCCTAATTGTACTGATGAGTTAAGACGGGGGTCAGCAGTCCACGGGTCTCAATCCGCATGCGGCTCTATAGTGGCGCCCTAGTGGCTCCCTGGAGCATTTTTAAAATAGAATTGAAAATGGAAAAAGATGGGGGAAAATAATTGTTTTGCTTTAGTGTGTTTTTTCTTTGAGGACAAACATGACACACACCTTGTTAGAACTACCACTGTTTAATATGTTTGTGTGTATGCTTCACTGATGACACTATTTGATGAACACTGTTTTGTCCTACTCATTTCGGCGGTTCTTGAACTCACCATAGTGCGGACTGTGACGCAACAGTTTGTTTACATGTAAAATCTCCTTCTTGTCTCATTTTGTCCACCAACAGTTTTATGCTGTGCGTGAATGCACAAAGGTGCGCTTTGTTGATGTTATTGACTTGTTGGAGTGCTAATCTTGCATATTTGGTCAGGGCATGACTGCAAGCTAGTCAATGCTAACATTTAGGCTAGCTGTATGTACATATTGCATCATTATGCCTTATTTGTAGGTATATTTGAGATCATTTAATATCCTTTATTTTTATCTTCTTTGTATATAATTTAGTTTTGCATGTCTCATGACACATTATCTGTATGTAATATTGGGCGCAATTCAGATTGTTCCAGACCACAGCAAACATTACTTAGCTTGCCAAAGATTGTAATAAATCTATTAAAAGAAGACAGCCTGCCGTTTCCTTTAACTTGGACACACACATCTATTACCTTTGGCCATTCTAAGCCAGTAATTTCCAGGAGTTATTTCACCTTCTGAGAAGTTCTACAAATGTTTTCCAATGTTGTAAAAATGTGTACAATAAATATTACATTTCAACATTTCTGTCAACAAAGATTTGCTTCAGCCGGCGGCACATAGTCATTTTGATAGTAGGCTGTTATAGCTAATAGAGACTCTTACATCATGTGTTGCCTTCATTGTAAGACATCCATCCATCCATTTTCTACCGCTTGTCCCGTTCGGGGTCGCGGGGGTGCTGGAGCCTATCTCAGCTGCATTCGGGCGGAAGGCGGGGTACTTATATACGGCTTTTCATTTTTCGCGGCTCCAGACAGATTTGTTTTTTGTATTTTTGGTCCAATATGGCTCTTTCTACGTTTTGGGTTGCCGACCCCTGAGTTAAGAGACTGCAGGATTTCAGAAATGTTTAAAATAGACATTTATTGTATCCTTTATGGAAACATTCATAAACCTGAGTGTGGTCAATTTAATCCAATGGCTATTTACCACCGTCTTCCTTTGGATACAGTACAGGCTCTTTCATTAGGATCAGGTGTATTGGCTGCTACTGTGGTTGAGTCAAAATAATGGAGACACTTTTTCATTCTGTTGAGTATGTCTAAACTTGTACCTGGTACTGTAACTATACTACAAACCCCGTTTCCATATGAGTTGGGAAATTGTGTTAGATGTATATATAAACGGAATACAATGATTTGCAAATCCTTTTCAACCCATATTCAATTGAATGCACAAGACAAGATATTTGATGTTCAAACTCATAAACTTAGAATTTCATGGCTGCAACACGTGGCAATGTAGTTGGGAAAGGGCATGTTCACCACTGTGTTACATGGCCTTTCCTTTTAACAACACTCAGTAAACGTTTGGGAACTGAGGAGACACATTCTTTAAGCTTCTCAGGTGGAATTCTTTCCCATTCTTGTTTGATGTACAGCTTAAGTTGTTCAACAGTCCGGGGGTCTCTGTTGTGGTATTTTAGGCTTCATAATGCGCCACACATTTTCAATGGTAGACAGGTCTGGACTACAGGCAGGCCAGTCTAGTACCCGCACTCTTTTACTATGACGCCACATTGATGTAACACGTGGCTTGGCATTGTCTTGCTGAAATAAGCAGGGGCGTCCATGGTAAAGTTGCTTGGATGGCAACATATGTTAATCCAAAACCTGTATGTACCTTTCAGCATTAATGGCGCCTTCACAGATGTGTAAGTTACCAATGTCTTGGGCACTAATACACCCCCATACCATCACAGATGCTGGCTTTTCAACTTTGCGCCTAGAACAATCCGGATGGTTCTTTTCCTCTTTGGTCCGGAGGACACGACGTCCACAGTTTCTAAAACAATTTGAAATGTGGACTTGTCAGACCACAGAACACTTTTCCACTTTGTATCAGTCCATCTTAGATGAGCTCAGGCCCAGCGAAGCCGACGGCGTTTCTGGGTGTTGTTAATAAACGGTTTTCGTCTCGCATAGGAGAGTTTTAACTTGCACTTACAGATGTAGCGACCAACTGTAGTTACTCACAGTGGGTTTCTGAAGTGTTCCTGAGCCCATGTGGTGATATCCTTTACACACTGATGTCGCTTGTTGATGCAGTACAGCCTGAGGGATCAAAGGTCACGGGCTTAGCTCCTTACGTGCAGTGATTTCTACAGATTCTCTGAACCCTTTGATGATATTACGGACCGTAGATGGTGAAATCCCTAAATTCCTTGCAATGGCTGGTTGAGAAAGGTTTTTCTTAAACTGTTCAACAATTTGCTCACGCATTTGTTGACAAAGTGGTGACCCTCACCCCATCCTTGTTTGTGAATGACTGAGCATTTCATGGAATCTACTTTTATACCCAATCATGGCACCCACCTGTTCCCAATTTTCCTGTTCACCTGTGGGATGTTCCAAATAAGTGTTTGATGAGCATTCCTCAACTTTATTAGTATTTATTGCCACCTTTCCCAACTTCTTTGTCACGTGTTGCTGACATCAAATTCTAAAGTTAATGATCATTTGCAAAACAAAAAAAAAAGTTTATCAGTTTGAACATCAAATATGTTGTCTTTGTAGCATATTCAACTGAATATGGGTTGACAATGATTTGCAAATCATTGTATTCCGTTTATCTTTACATCTAACACAATTTCCCAACTCATATGGAAACGGGGTTTGTAAGAACAGAGACTAAGACGTTTGGCCTATATTTCATAAAACAAAGTGGTTGAAGTGTGTTAGTTTGAAGGCAAAATTGGAATAAATTGTCGAGGGTAATATATTTCATATTTTCTTTTCCTATTAAAAATGTTAATACTTGAACAAGTCAAGAAACTATCAGAAATCGCAGATAATAGGGATTATGATTGGGTAAACTTGCTTCTCCCTACAACTTTTCCGACAAGTTGAGAAGCTGTTAGGAATTTAAATTTGGTAAGCATGTTCGAAATGTCCTCGTCCATTTCCATTACCGCCATGAGGACAAATAATAAAGCATATGCTTGTGTTATTTAAAGATAAAATGTTAATTTTACAGGTTTACCTCATGACACAAAATATAGGAAAAAAAACGTACTAAAACCAAAATAAAGAGGTGCACGGCAAAAAGTGTACTTAAAGAAAAAGCAAAGCCAGCAACACTCGCATCCTGCTAATAATTGTAATATAAACTGTGCAGGCGCTACAGAACACAGACTGCTTTCGACAATGTCACTGTGCCTACAAAACAAAATATAGAGGTGCACGGCAAAAAGTGTACTTAAAGAAAAAACAAGGCCATCAACACTTGTGTCCTTCTATAATTTTACATAACGTAACGCGACATGACGTGACCTATAGGTCAAGCCCGGGGCCTCATCCTCATCCTCATCCAAGTGTCACGCCTTCTCTCTCACTGCTGGCTTGGGAACACCTGTAGATGGTGAAATCCCTAAATTCCTTGCAATGGCTGGTTGAGAAAGGTTTTTCTTAAACTGTTCAACAATTTGCTCACGCATTTGTTGACAAAGTGGTGACCCTCACCCCATCCTTGTTTGTGAATGACTGAGCATTTCATGGAATCTACTTTTATACCCAATCATGGCACCCACCTGTTCCCAATTTTCCTGTTCACCTGTGGGATGTTCCAAATAAGTGGAGCCAGCGACTCCTTTTTAATTGGCCCCTGGTACATTGTCGTCATAAAAAACAGCAGACATTGAACAAAGAGGTGACTTTAAAAAAAGCAAAAATGTTTACATTAATAACACATCTCTATCTTTACGTGTGTATGCAACTTTTTGAGCCTAATTACAAATAAGAATGTCTACATGAAGAATAATAATAACTAGATTCTGGTTCCTACTTTATATATCCATCCATCCATCCATCCATCCATCCATCTTCTTCCGCTTATCCGAGGTCGGGTCGCGGGGGCAGCAGCCTAAGCAGGGAAGCCCAGACTTCCCTCTCCCCAGCCACTTCGTCCAGCTCCTCCCGGGGGATCCCGAGGCGTTCCCAGGCCAGCCGAGAGACATAGTCTTCCCAACGTGTCCTGGGTCTTCCCCGTGGCCTCCTACCGGTCGGACGTGCCCGAAACACCTCCCAAGTGAGGCGTTCGGGTGGCATCCTGACCAGATGCCCGAACCACCTCATCTGGCTCCTCTCGATGTGGAGGAGCAGCGGCTTTACTTTGAGCTCCCCCCGGATGACAGAGCTTCTCACCCTATCTCTAAGGGAGAGCCCCGCCACCCGGCGGAGGAAACTCATTTCGGCCGCTTGTACCCGTGATCTTGTCCTTTCGGTCATGACCCAAAGCTCATGACCATAGGTGAGGATGGGAACGTAGATCGACCGGTAAATCGAGAGCTTTGCCTTCCGGCTCAGCTCCTTCTTCACCACAACGGATCGATACAGCGTCCGCATTACTGAAGACGCCGCACCGATCCGCCTGTCGATCTCACGATCCACTCTTCCCTCACTCGTGAACAAGACTCCGAGGTACTTGAACTCCTCCACTTGGGGCAAGATCTCCTCCCCACTTTATATATCAATATATATCAATACAGTCTGCAGGGATACAGTCCGTAAGCACACATGATTGCTAACAGTACTAACCTTTAACAGTTAATTTTACTCATTTTCATTAATTACTAGTTTCTATGTAACTGTTTTTATATTGTTTTACTTTCTTTTTTATTCAAGAAAATGTTTTTAATTTATTTATCTTATTTTTTTATTATTATTTTTTTTTTAAAGGACCTTATCTTCACCATACCTGGTTGTCCAAATTAGGCATAATAATGTGTTAATTCCACGACTGTATATATTGGTATCGGTTGATTTCGGTATCGGTTGATATCGGTATCGGTAATTAAGGGTTTGGTCAATATCGGATATCGGCAAAAAGCCATTATCGGACATCCCTAATAACAACACATCTCTGTCTTTGGATATGTATGTAACTTTGTGTCTCCATGGAATATCCAAGTGGCCCTGGCAACTTAAACATCTGACAAAGAACCAAACAAAACTCCCTATTCCTCCACCATAGAAAGGAGCCAAAGAAGTGATCTGGCAACATAGTAAGGAGCCTAAGCAGTGATCTGGCAACATAGAAATGAGCCTAAGCAGTGATCTGGCAACATAGTAAGGAGCCTAAGAAGTGATCTGGCAACATAGAAAGGAGCCTAAGCAGTGATCTGGCAACATAGAAAGTAGCCTAAGCAGTGATCTGGCAACATAGAAGGAGCCTAAGCAGGGATCTGGCAACATAGAAAGGAGCCTAAGAAGTGATCTGGCAACATAGAAAGGAGCCTAAGAAGTGATCTGGCAACATAGCAAGGAGCCTAAGAAGTGATCTGGCAACATAGGAAGGAGCCTAAGCAGTGATCTGGCAACATAGTAAGGAGTCTAAGCAGTAATCTGGCAACATAGTAAGGAGTCTAAGCAGTGATCTGGCAACATAGAAAGGAGCCTAAGCAGTGATCTGGCAACATACAAAGGAGCCTAAGAAGTGATCTGGCAACATAGTAAGGAGACTAAGAAGTGATCTGGCAACATAGTAAGGAGCCTAAGAAGTGATCTGGCAACATAGTAAGGAGACTAAGAAGTGATCTGGCAACATAGTAAGGAGACTAAGCAGTGATCTGGCAACATAGAAAGGAGCCTAAGAAGTGATCTGGCAACATAACAAGGCGCTGCGTGTGCACGTGCTGCGCGCCTGACTGCTCCTTTGATTTCCGGGTCGCTCTCCTCGCAAGCGGCAGTTGCTGAGCTGCGGTGCCGGCTGACACTCGGGCGGAGGAGGGGAGGTCGGAGCGGACTCAGGCCGAGGAGGGGAGGTCGGAGCGGACTCTCCGTGTGTGTCAGCATCATCATCATCATCACCACTATCATCATCATCATCATGGCGGACCAAGGCGAAGCTCCTGCCGCCATCCAGTCGCCGACCAGCAGCTGGCCAATTAGCAGGGAGTCGTACGAGCTCCAGGAAGTCATCGGTTAGTACACGGAGGCGATGGACATATTGTTCTCCTACTATTTGCTTATTCCTGACCGGCCCACCGGCTTTTTCCTCCACTGCGGATGTGAAGTCATGTACGAGCTACGGCTCGCATCACACGTGTGACTCGCAGCCGGCGGATTCTACTGGAAATCCGGTCTGTACTTGAACGTGTCACGTTGCCTTCAGGGCCTCGCGTAGTACTGTATTTGAGTCATGTACTTGAACGTGTCACGTTGCCTTCAGGGCCTCGCTTAGTACTGTATTTGAGTCATTTGCCGTGCGGCGGCATCGCAGTTGAATGGCAGAAATAAGCTCTTACACGAACTCGAAATGAAAAATATTTACTTCTGCTTTTAACAACATGGCAGAAGAATAGAATGGACTTCATTTATGACGGCACAATTTTACAGACGGACACAAGTATAGAAGCCTGATTGTGCATGTTTGTTAGATTTGGATATGCAAACTAATATAAATATTATAATAATATTGGGTCGATACAAAACATACTCGACGTTCATGTTTGTTAGATTTGGATATAAAAAAATAATATAAACATTACAATAATATTGGGTCGATACAAAACATACTGGACGTGCATGATTGTCACATTCGGATATACAAAATAATATTAATATTACGATAATATTGGGTCGATACAAAACGTACTGGAAATGATTCTGGTGTATTTGTTTTGACTATGTAAGACTATCATATTTACACTTAAACAATTCAACATGTCCAAAAAATGTGTAAAAACAAGCAGGGATTATTGAATCATACTCTTTATTCAATATGTATGTTTGTTAGACTTAGAAGTACAAGTAATAGGAATATTTCTGATGGTTTCCAATCTATTATTTGTAAACATGTCTGCAAATAAAGTAAACATACTGTTGTACATGTCCAAACTCTCATGAGATCCAATGTGGAAATTAGTAATTTGGTTACTTTATATTTAATTACACAAAAGTCAAAATAGTAGAGCCATCTCTACATAACACAAGTGTTGAAACATTATTTGTGTGATAATGTCGTTCAAAACAGAGCATTGTATTTATTATTAGGCAAAGAGGTTTGTATTGGAACTAGGGATGTCCGATAATGGCTTTTTGCCGATATCTGAAATTCCGATATTGTCCAACTCTTTAATTACCGATACCGATATCAACCGATACCGATATATACAGTCGTGGAATTAACACATTATTATGCCTAATTTGGACAACCAGGTATGGTGACGATAAGGTACTTTAAAAAAAATAAGATAAGATAAATAAATTAAAAACATTTTCTTGATTAAAAAAGAAAGTAAAACAATATAAAAACAGTTACATAGAAACTAGTAATTAATGAAAATTAGTAAAATGAACTGTTAAAGGTTAGTACTATTAGTGGACCAGCAGCACGCACAATCGTGTGCTTACGGACTGTATCCCTTGCAGACTGTATTGATATATATTGATATATAATGTAGGAACCAGAATATTAATAACAGAAAGAAACAACCCCTTTTGTGGGAGGGAGTTTTTTTGGGTTGGTGCACTAATTGTAAGTGTATCTTGTGTTTTTTATGTTGATTTAATAAAAAACAAACAAACAAAAAAAAACGATACGATAATAAAAAAAACGATACCGATAATTTCCGATATTACATTTTAACGCATTTATCGGCCGATAATATCGGCAGGCCGATATTATCGGACATCTCTAATTGGAACATATGATATTTGAGTCATCAATCACACCTTTTGGTTTCATACAATGATAATGTTGCAGTTCAACAACAGTGAACAGAAGTTCCCTACATATTCTTGGCATTTGCCGTCACAGATGAGCCGACACATCTTATCGTTAGAGATAAGGAACACAGAAACACAGCTGTCCTCTGCGACGCCCACAGCCACAACCTCTGTTCTCACAATCAATATACGTGTGATCTCATGTCTTCTAAACTTCTGCTTATCTGACACTCGCAGTTGACAAGTCATGTGTCAAAATTGTCTCTCTCCACCAACAATGTCACCACCTCAGACACTGCCTAAAACAACCACAAAAGGTGCATAGCATGTCGCAGTGTTTGTTTCAAGCGTGCAGGGACAAAACAAGCGAGAAACAGTAGGAGTCGGGTGAATACGAAGAAGCAGAAATGTCACCTTTCTTCTCCAGACATGTAAATATGCTGTGTGGTTCCAGGCAGTGGGGCCACAGCCGTGGTGCAAGCAGCGCTCTGTACCCCCAGACAGGAGCGGGTCGCCATCAAGAGGATCAACCTGGAGAAATGCCAGACCAGCATGGATGAGTTACTGGTGGGTGCAATAAATAAGGGTTACATTTTTCACACTTTTCAAATGTCCTTCTGATTCATCCTTGTTGTTCAGGTGGAAAGCTTGTATGTTGTTAGTACTAATATGTACATGATGTATCTTCTTCATTCCCAACAGAAAGAAATTCAATCAATGAGCCAATGCAACCATCCCAATGTTGTTACATATTACACTTCTTTTGTTGTCAAGGATGAACTGTGGTTAGTCATGAAGCTCTTGAGCGGAGGTAAGCTTCACTTGCAGAACATGTTGCTCTTACATGTTGCTATTATCTCAATTAGGGTTGTACGGTGTACCGGTACTAGTATAGGACCGCAATACTAATGAATCATATTCAGTACTATACCGCCTCTGAAAAGTACCGGTCCTCGCGCCCCCTTTTTTTTAACGGGCATGACGGCGCGTCATCGTCCCGTCGGGACATTGCTGGTTTTACAGGCTGAGGAGCATGTTAGGCAGAGCACACACACAAAGTACTTACAAGCAGACACAGTGTGTAGACAGAAAAGGGAGAATGGACGCATTTTGGTGTAAAAAGTAAAGATAAAGGTGAAGTTATAACACTGAAACACCCTCAGGAAGAGGTGTTTGAAGACATGGCTAGCTAGCTAGCTAGCGGCTAACGTCCATCCTCAGTGTTTTAGCAACTTCTAAATCACTAATCCTGGTCTCTATAGCGACAAAGTAAGTTTCTTACAAGTATCATTATCACTGGACACTGTTAGGAGAATACCATAGCTCACCGGCATCACAAATAAACAAATGCCATGGGTGGATCTACACCTGACATCCACTGTAATGATACCAAGTACAGGAGCGTATCTAGTCGATACTACTATGATTACATCAATATTTTTTTAACATCACAAAATCGTTTTTCATTTAAAAAAAATGTTATGTTTATAAAGTCAGTAAATACGTCCCTGGACACATGAGGACTTTGAATATGACCAATGTATGATCCTGTAACTACTTGGTATCGGATCGATACCCAAATGTGTGGTATCATCCAAAACTAATGTAAAGTATCAAAGAAGAGAAGAATAAGTGATTATTACATTTTAACAGAAGTGTAGATAGAACATGTTAAAAGAGAAAGTAAGCACATATTAACAGTAAATGAACAAGTAGATTAATAATCAATTTTTACAGTTTGTCCCTCATAATGTGTACAAAATAATAGGTAGATAAATTACACAATATGCATAAGTCAGCAGACTAATTAGGAGTCCTTGTTTGTTTACTTACTACTAAAAGACAAGTTGTCTAGTATGTTAAATTTTTTATTTAAGGACTATATTACAATAATAAACATGTTTCATGTGCCCTAAGATTTTTTGTTACAATAAAGCCAATAATTACATTTTTTGTGGTCCCCTTTATTTAGAAAAGTATTGAAATACATTTTGGTACGGGTACCAAAATATTGGCATTGGGACAACCCTAATCTCAATACTGATCTTGTTTGCATGTCACTTTGATATACATGTGAACAGATGTATCAAATGTGATTTATGTTTATGCCTTCTTCATGCATCCTGCTGGATTTATAGTTCCAAGTATAAGACACAAGTTAATGCACTGTGTGGTTGGAGTGGTGTAGCATTTGTGTTGCATCAGACAAGGGCTGGGCAATTATATGATCGCAAATCATTTCAGTTTAATCACGGTGATCAGCTGTTACCATAACTGACTTGATCAAACATGGCGGAAATGTTATACCGCAGTAGTAAACAGTAGGGAAGCAATGGTGCTCGGTATATGTGACAATCCACCTTTATTGACCATTGTCCTGTACGTGTCTGTTTGTGTAAATGTGTCACCATCCCTGGCCACCTCACGACGTAAATAATGTTCAGTCAGCGTTGTGCCTCTTCCCCCTTACACAGCTGGAAATTCAGCCCGAAAGAACAAAATAAAGAACTATGACTAGCATAGAAGTTGAAGCACAACATTTAAAAGGAGCAGCAACTTTAAATGACTGTTTGATCTCACGTGCAGTTATCCTGCCCTCAATGCCTTCTTGCAGGCAGGTGCAGAATGTCTTTGTCCAATGGTTCCGACTGGGAGATTAAACACACCTGCTATTCAATCAGGAAAAAAATACATTTCAAAAATATATTTTGAATCAGACTTTTTGTTTGGTGTTTGCTGTGATTCAACCCATCAGATATAACATGTACTAAAAACTGCAGACACTTTGTTCAAATCATTTTTGAGTTTGTGGATAAAAACATTTTTCCCCTGATATAATCATTAAACATGTTTTATGTGTTGGTACACATCATTTTACTGTACCAACATTTTTTACTGCACTTTAATTTATTTTTATTAAATAAAATATACATTATTTGAGTTTTAAAAAACATCTAAAATCCGGGTCATTGCTTGCTCTTTACCAAAGTAGTGGTGGAAAGCACTGTTGTAATCAAGGAATACAAATAATATACCATTTAAAAGTGTTTAGTAAATGTTCACTTGAAAAAAGTCTTGTAGTATACACTACACCACTTGTTTACTGCAGGATGAAGTTTGGGATGTCAAGCAAAATAACAAAATAACTTTGAGAGAATAAAAAGTTATCTTTACCCCCCAAAACTGAGGTAGGTACCGTATCGTAGGTCACCTCTAGTAAGACAATCTTAGATATGAACAAAAAGACAGTTAACTTGTCAGCTGTTAGTATACATTACCTTGATCAAAAATTGTTAAAATGTCTGTTACGAGATACAGCAATATAAACACTAGGGATGCAACGTTACTCGGTACAATCCTGCACGGGACAATCCGACTTTAGTAAAAAAATTTAAAAATAAAATTGTCATATTAATTGAGATTGAACGATATGGAATAAAATTGTGATCATTTATTTTAGTAACGACCTGTTGTGACCACATTATTGTAAAAATATGATGCAGTATATTTCTACACCACTGCAAACCACAATGTTAAACACACATTTCTTAAATCCGTACATTCAGAATAATAGTGTTTTTTTTCTTTTAGGCTCCATGCTGGATGTTATCAAGCACACAAGCAAAGAGGACGACAGAAATCTGGATGAGCCGATCATTGCGACCATACTAAAAGAAGTCCTCGAGGGCCTGGACTACCTGCACAGAAATGGACAGATTCACCGGTAACCCATTTGACCCCTTTTTTTTTTTTTGGTTGTGAATGACTTAACTTACAATGATGAACTACAGCAGCACGCAGGATTGGTTCTGTGATGGAGCTCTAACTCAAGTCACTTGTATCTCGAATTAAAATCAATTTCATCACCCCAAAACACCACTATTTGAACATGTAGCATGCTTTTAAAAAAAAAAACTAAAAACTTTTAGATAAGAATTATTGTATGAAAAACAGTACAATAGAATGTAATACTACAGCAGGTTTATGAAGTAATGTAATAATATTCTGAGGGCATTCAATAGATCAAAACTGTACTGTTCGGTTTGTCTTAGAAGATCTGGTCTAAGAAGATCTAGGCTATGTTCACACTGCAGGGTCGGGCTGTATCTGTTTTTTTTAGTACAAAATTGACGTCATGACGTTGCACGCATTAGAATGTTTACAGACGTAAACATGGCTTCAACTCTAGTCGATCTCAGTACCGCCACATTTCTGGCAATTTCAAAGATTTTGTTCAATCAAAGTCAACATTTAGTGAACGGAGTTATTACGCGTAGAAGATTTAGAAGGATGAGGACAAGTATTTTGGCTTTTGCAGTTTTACGGTATATTTTGCTTGGATGTCTGCTTGAAGAGCGTGTCTGAGACAGGCGTGGTGAAACTTTCACGTTAGTTCCTAAATCTTATATTAATTGTTTTCATTTCCGTTTTCTATTTATTTTGTAACCATCTCTTTTGGCGTATAATTATGACACTTAGCGCTTTTTGATGACGTTCTGCTCAGATGAATGCGACCTGAGCGCAGGTGCGTTCACACTGAGGACACATAGCATATACACTATATCACATTTATATCCACAAACCAAAGAGGCCTGGGTCTGATACGAAAAATTTGGAATTGCACTGTTCACACTGACATAAAACAAATCTGATACAGATTGCATATGGGCAAAAATATCGTAATTGGCCAGCAGTGGGAACAAGGCCTTATTTAGTCTTAGAATGGTCTGGTCAGTCTCGTCAGACCCACATCTGACCAGTCTAAGTATGAGCATGAAGCCTACTTGGAGGGGAGGCCAATAGTCCAGTTGTGATCGATTGAATACAATAGACCTAATGTAATAATAATGTACAGCATTTAGATTGGACTTGGTACTTGGTATTTCCTTCCAGCTGCTTCTCTGTCAAACACATCATCAGCAGCTTTTTCACATTTTCATGGATAAATGTCGCTGTTTGGATGTTATTTTAACTTCCTTGGTTGGCGTTCAACTCCCCCTTCTTCAGTATAGTGCAGACTAGCTCGAATTGCTTCGCCAGCTTGATGACACACCCGGCCATTTTTCAATAATTAGTTTCTTTAATTCAATGAATACCATAATGTTTTCTTCTCAGCATTATAAGCTAATGCTAGCGAGTAAGACCAGATGTTGTGGGGTTCACTGTGGCATTTGCTACTGCAACTAAAGCTTTCTAACTCAAATTTTTGCTTGCAACATAAAGCAAACCAATTAGCAAATAGACAGCTTTTATGTCAAAAAACACTTTATTTGTGGCACTCTTAAGTCGAAGTACCACTGTACAGCCTTTTAAAGGTATTATTATCCTAATGTTACAGAAATATGCCCGTGTATAATGTTCATGATACCATGGCTCCCTCACTTGAACAAGGATAGTCATTGGCTTATATCTAAAGTAAATACGCCTAAAAAAATGTATGTAGCTTAGTCCATTGATCTGTGTTTGTGCAGCTGTGACGTAAACTTCCCGAATATTAAGGTCACCAGGAACTAGGCTTGACCTTTTAACGGCCCCCTGGGCAATTCAGTTAACAGCGAGCTGTAGACCTGGTTTCCACGGATGGAAGAATCAATACGGTCCTCACGTGGTTTCACAGTTTGACTGTTTTGTTGGTTGCAGGGACGTGAAAGCTGGGAATATTTTACTGGGAGAAGATGGGTCAGTTCAGATTGCAGGTGTGTTGAAAATATACTTCTGTTATAATTAAGGCTTAATTACATGCCTTAAACACTTTAGTAGTTTTGTTCAACAGAATGTTAAGATATTGTTATTTTATCTTGGAATGCTTTTTGATATGTCAGGAATCAAAACTGTGGTTTATGAATGCTATCAGAAAAAGCTGCTTTCTAACCAGTTTCTTAAAACCTGTAGTAGATCAATTAAATGTAAAGATATATAGATTCATTTGCAGGATGTTGAATTATTTTGATTATACAAAAGGCAAAAGCAGTGAAGTTGTCACGTTGTGTAAATGGTTAATAAACATTCACTACAATGATTTGCAAATCCTTTTCAACTTATATTCAATTGAATAGACTGCAAAGACAAGATATTTCATGTTCACACTGAGAAACTTCTTTTTTTTTGCAAATAATCATGAACTTAGAATTTAATGGCAGCAACACATTGCAAAAAAGCCATTTTTACCAGTGTTCACCACTGTGTTACATGGCCTTTCCTTTTAACAACACTCAGTAAAGGTTTGGGAACTGAGGAGACACATTTTTGAAGTGGAATTATTTCCCATTCTTGCTTGATGTGCAGCTTAAGTTGTTCAACAGTCTCCTTTCTGATATTTTAGCCTTCATATTGCACCACACATTTTCAATGTCTGGACTACAGGCAGGCCAGTCTAGTACCCGCACTCTTTTACTATGAAGCCACGCTGTTGTAACACCTGGTTTGGCATTGTCTTGCTGAAATAAGCAGGGGCGTCCATGAAAAAGATGATTAAGTGCAGTGATTTGTCCAGATTCTCTGAACCTTTTGATGATATTACGGAGCGTAGATGGTGAAATGCCTAAATTCCTTGCAATAGCTTGTTGAGAAATGTTCTTAAATGCATTTGTTGACAAAGTGGTGACCCTCGACCTATCCTTGTTTGTGAATGACTGAGCATTTCATGGAAGCTGCTTTTATACCCAATCATGGCACCCACCTGTTCCCAATTAGCCTGTTCACCTGTGGGATGTTCCAAATAAGTCTTTGATGACCATTCCTCAACTTTATCACTCTTTTGCCACTTGTGCCAGCTTTTTTGAAACATGTTGCAGGCATCAAATTCCAAATGAGCTAATATTTGCAAAAAATAACCAATTTTCTCAGTGTGAACATGAAATATCTTGTCTTTGCAGTCTATTCAATTGAATATAAGTTGAAAAGGATTTGCAAAACATTGTATTCTCTTTTTATTTACCATTTACACAACGTGACAACTTCACTGCTTTTGGGTTTGTATTAATTTCTTTACAGATTTTGGTGTAAGCTCATTCCTAGCCACAGGGGGCGATATGACAAGAAACAAAGTTCGAAAGACCTTTGTGGGTACGCCATGCTGGATGGCACCAGAAGTGATGGAACAGGTGAACTTAAAAAAAAAAATGTCTGTGACAAAGTTTGATTTTCTCAATCTTGCACAAACTAAACATTATTTTGGCTAAGTGAAAGGGAAATTTGCAATATGTCTCTCATCTTTTCCACATTTCTTTTACCCCCAGGTTCGAGGTTATGATTTTAAAGCGGACATTTGGAGTTTTGGAATAACAGCCATAGAACTAGCAACAGGGTCTGCGCCTTATCATCGCTACCCACCCATGAAGGTTAGTGGAATTCTTTCTGTCTGTGTGAAATTTCATGGATGGAAATAATTATGTGATGAAATGGCAATCTGCCTTTGCTAACCAGGAACAAAAACTAATCTTGAGGAACTACCTCTGTTTGCGTCATAGTTCCAGTAAAATAAAATAAAAATTCTGCAATGACTTTAAAAATAAATAAATAAATAAATAAATATATATATATATATATATATATATATATATATATATATATATATATATATATATATATATATATATATATCTTTTACATATGAAAACATGTTGTCCCTTGTCTCTAGGTCTTAATGTTGACACTACAGAATGATCCACCCACTCTGGAGACTGGTGTCGAGGACAAGGAAATGCTAAAAAAGTACGGCAAATCATTTAGGAAGCTAATAACTCTGTGCCTTCAGAAGGAACCTGCCAAAAGGTTAGTTTTACTTTCAGTTTGTTTGATAATAATGTTTGATTTAAAAAATGCCCTGGTTAAAGGGGAACTGCGCTTATTTTAGAAAATGGCCTATTGCAAGCAAGTGACCAAAGTCACGTCTTGGTGAAGATTTATGATAGTTAATTTTTAGCTCTATTTTTTTAATGCCTGGCTGGCGATGGACTGACACACCCTCCACCATCCACCTCTAGCTCGCATCCACATGATAGGCACCCCTGGCTTATTGTTTACAATCCCTATGATGAACAAGTAGACAAAAGTTTCATTTTATTTTATTTATTTTTTTGTTGCAGTCTAACATTTAAAAATCGGCCCTTTCTAGGTGGGTTGCAATGCAGCTAATGGGAGCAATCAATTCTACCTCTAAATCATTTAAAAAATGCATTAAAAAAACGCCAACAATACTCCATTTATGTTCCGTAAGCTGATAACCAAGCTGTAGCGACATTGTTATTGTAAGAGCGAACACGCAGGAACTCTTTTTTCCAGCGGAGTAACACATCGGTATGCTTTGGTATTAACCGTAAAAGCTAGCTATGGCAAGAGATAAGCTGGCTTTTACGTCAGCAGTCAAATCGCGTTTGAGTTTGTAATGGACAACACAATGAGATAGGACAGCAGTCTGTCCTGAGTGAAAAACATAAACAATCATATTACAGTATCTGTAAAGTATTAGCCCATATTTCATATTCTGTTTGTACACAGCTATGCACTGTAGTTGTAATAACACGTATGACGTGCTGCATGTATCATAATCAATATTAAAGTGACTCACTCAATGGACAGTTGTGCGTTTGGTCCAGCTGACTCGGGACGTAATTTTGGCTAAGTACTCCATTTATGTCAAAATAGCATGTCTCCAAGTTCCACATTGACAGAATCAAAGTCACGCCGACCTTACTCTCTGGGCTTCTGCCTGCTCCAACGTCACCTTCTCTTTGTGCTCGCTTCCAGAAGCAATAGTTCATCTTCCGTATATTCAGCTTAAAAAAGATAAGGTTGTGAATCCTCATTTGTCCAAAAATAGTCCTCTTCATTGTCTGTTACCAAGTCTGCCATGATTAGAAAACACTTGTGTTTGTGTCCAGAAGTAGGAACCCACATTTGTTACCGGAAGTCGCAAGTCTGCTGCTATGGAAACAGAAATAAATGCACTGGGGAAATCAGCCCCGGTAATGCTTAAAATGACCACAATATAGTAAATATTGTACATATTGTTATGAACGTGTCTGTTTCTAAAAAAAGTGCAGTTCCCTTTTAAGGTCCACTTTATTGTGAATTATTTTCTAAACATTGTCTTCTTCTTTTCAGGCCCACAGCTGCAGAGCTCTTGAAAAGTAAATTATTTCAAAAGGCAAAGGTATTTATTTCTTCTACTCAAAACATATTTACGGTTCCTCTTTGTTGAATCTTTTATGGTATGCTTCCGACTATGTAGAACATCCATGCCAGAGGTGTCAAACTCCTTTTCATTGAAGGCCAAATTGCAGTTATGGCTGCCCTAAGAAATAACCATCAATATATACAGTACAGGCCAAACGTTAGGACACATCTTCTCCTCATTCAATGTGTTTTCTTTATTTTCATGACTATTTACATTGTAGATTGTCACATCAAAACTATGAATGAACACGTGGAGTTATGTACTTAACAAAAAAAGGTGAAATAACTGAAAACATGTTTTATATTCTAGTTTCTTCAAAATAGCCACCCTTTGCTCTGATTACTGCTATGCACAATTTTGGCATTCTCTCGAACTTCAAGAGGAAGCCGCCTGAAAGGGTTTTCACTTCACAGGTGTCATAGTCTCCTCTCTGAGCTGCCACCTTACCGTGGTAGAGGAGTTTGCGTGTCCCAATGATCCTAGGAGCTATGTTGTCCGGGGGTTTCTATGCCCCCTGGTAGGGTCTCCCAAGGCAAACTGGTCCTAGGTGAGGGATCAGACAAAGAGCAGCTCGAAGACCTCTATGAAGAACACTAACAAAGGACCCAGATTTCCCTCGCCCGGACGCGGGTCACCGGGGCCCCCCTCTGGAGCCAGGCCCGGAGGTGGGGCACGATGGCGAGCGCCTGGTGGTCGGGCCTGTCCCCATGGGGCCCGGCCGGGCACAGCCCGAAGAGGCAACGTGGGTCCCCCCTCCAATGGGCTCACCACCCATAGCAGGGGCCATAGAGGTCG
Organism: Nerophis lumbriciformis; assembly: GCF_033978685.3. Classification (NCBI taxonomy): domain Eukaryota; kingdom Metazoa; phylum Chordata; class Actinopteri; order Syngnathiformes; family Syngnathidae; genus Nerophis; species Nerophis lumbriciformis. The sequence goes on along the minus strand of NC_084560.2, from coordinate 12,728,468 downwards.
GGTGCAGTGTGAGCTGGGCGGCAGCCGAGGGCAGGGCACTTGGCGGTCCGATCCTCGGCTACATAAGCTGGCTCTTGGGACGTGGAACGTCACCTCGCTGGGGGGGAAGGAGCCTGAGCTAGTGCGTGAGGTGGAGAAGTTCCGGCTAGATATAGTCGGACTCACTTCGACGCACAGCAAGGGCTCTGGAACCACTTCTCTTGAGAGGGGCTGGACTCTCTTCCACTCTGGCGTTGCCGGCAGTGAGAGGCGACGGGCTGGGGTGGCAATTCTTGTTGCCCCTCGGCTCAAAGCCTGCACGTTGGAGTTCAACCCGGTGGACGAGAGGGTAGCTTCCCTCCGCCTTCGGGTGGGGGGACGGGTCCTGACTGTTGTTTGCGTTTACGCGCCAAACGGCAGCTCAGAGTACCCACCCTTTTTGGATTCACTCGAGGGAGTACTGGACAGTGCTCCCCCGGGTGATTCCCTCGTTTTACTGGGGGACTTCAACGCTCATGTTGGCAGCGACAGTGAAACCTGGAGAGGTGTGATTGGGAAGAATGGCCGCCCGGATCTGAACCCGAGTGGTGTTCTGTTATTGGACTTTTGTGCTCGTCACAGATTGTCGATAACAAACACCATGTTCAAACATAAGGGTGTCCATATGTGCACTTGGCACCAGGACACCCTAGGCCGCAGTTCCATGATCGACTTTGTAGTTGTGTCATCGGATTTGCGGTCTCATGTTTTGGACACTCGGGTGAAGAGAGGGGCGGAGCTTTCAACCGATCACCACCTGGTGGTGAGTTGGCTGCGATGGTGGGGGAGGATGCCGGACAGACCTGGCAGGCCCAAACGCATTGTGAGGGTTTGCTGGGAACGCCTGGCAGAGTCTCCTGTCAGAGAGAGTTTCAATTCCCACCTCCGGAAGAACTTTGAAAATGTCACGAGAGAGGCGCTGGACATTGAGTCCGAGTGGACGATGTTCCGTGCCTCTGTTGTCGAGGCGGCCGATTGGAGCTGTGGCCGCAAGGTGGTTGGTGCCTGTCGTGGCGGTAATCCTAGAACCCGTTGGTGGACGCCGGCGGTGAGGGATGCCGTCAGGCTGAAGAAGGAGTCCTATCGGGTTCTTTTGGCTCATGGGACTCCTGAGGCAGCAGACAGGTACCGACAGGCCAAGCGGTGTGCGGCTTCAGTGGTCGCGGAGGCAAAAACTCGGACATGGGAGGAGTTCGGGGAGGCCATAGAAAAAGACTTCCGGACGGCTTCGAAGCAATTCTGGACCACCATCCGCCGCCTCAGGAAGGGGAAGCAGTGCAGTGTCAACACCGTGTATGGTGGGGATGGTGCTCTGCTGACCTCGACTGCGGATGTTGTGGATCGGTGGAGAGAATACTTCAAAGACCTCCTCAATCCTACCAGCACGTCTTCCTATGAGGAAGCAGGGCCTGTGGAATCTGTGGTGGGCTCTCCTATTTCTGGGGCTGAGGTTGCCGAGGTAGTTAAAAAGCTCCTCGGTGGCAAGGCCCCGGGGGTGGATGAGATCTGCCCGGAGTTCCTTAAGGCTCTGGATGTTGTGGAGCTGTCTTGGTTGACAAGACTCTGCAACATCGCGTGGACATCGGGGGCGGTACCTCTGGATTGGCAGACCGGGGTGGTGGTTCCTCTCTTTAAGAAGGGGAACCGGAGGATGTGTTCCAACTATCGTGGGATCACACTCCTCAGCCTTCCCGGTAAGGTCTATTCAGGTGTACTGGAGAGGAGGCTACGCCGGATAGTCGAACCTCGGATTCAGGAGGAACAGTGTGGTTTTCGTCCTGGTCGTGGAACTGTGGACCAGCTCTATACTCTCGGCAGGGTCCTTGAGGGTGCATGGGAGTTTGCCCAACCAGTCTACATGTGCTTTGTGGACTTGGAGAAGGCATTCGACCGTGTACCCCGGGAAGTCCTGTGGGGAGTGCTCAGAGAGTATGATGGGTTCTACATGTAAAGCGACTTTGGGTACTTAGAAAAGCGCTATATAAATCCCAGTTATTATTATTATTATTATTATGGGGTAACGGACTGTCTTATTGTGGCAGTTCGCTCCCTGTATAATCAGTGTCAGAGCTTGGTCCGCTTTGCCGGCAGTAAGTCGGACACGTTTCCAGTGAGGGTTGGACTCCGCCAAGGCTGCCCTTTGTCACCGATTCTGTTCATAACCTTTATGGACAGAATTTCTAGGCGCAGTCAGGGCGTTGAGGGTATCTGGTTTGGTGGCTGCAGGATTAGGTCTCTGCTATTTGCAGATGATGTGGTCCTGATGGCTTCCTCCGGCCAAGATCTTCAGCTCTCACTGGATCGGTTCGCAGCCGAGTGTGAAGCGACTGGGATGGGAATCAGCACCTCCAAGTCCGAGTCCATGGTTCTCTCCCGGAAAAGGGTGGAGTGCCATCTCCGGGTTGGGGTGGAGATCTTGCCCCAAGTGGAGGAGTTCAAGTACCTCGGAGTCTTGTTCACGAGTGGGGGAAGAGTGGATCGTGAGATCGACAGGCGGATCGGTGCGGCGTCTTCAGTAATGCGGACGCTGTATCGATCCGTTGTGGTGAAGAAGGAGCTGAGCCGGAAGGCAAAGCTCTCGATTTACCGGTCGATCTACGTTCCCATCCTCACCTATGGTCATGAGCTTTGGGTCATGACCGAAAGGACAAGATCACGGGTACAAGCAGCCGAAATGAGTTTCCTCCGCCGAGTGGCGGGGCTCTCCCTTAGAGATAGGGTGAGAAGCTCTGTCATTCGGGGGGAGCTCAAAGTAAAGCCGCTGCTCCTCCACATCGAGAGGAGCCAGATGAGGTGGTTCGGGCATCTGGTCAGGATGCCACCCGAACGCCTCCCTAGGAAGGTGTTTCGGGCACGTCCGACCGGTAGGAGGCCACGGGGAAGACCCAGGACACGCTGGGAAGACTATCTCTCCCGGCTGGCCTGGGAACGCCTCGGGATCCCCCGGGAGGAGCTGGATGAAGTGGCTGGGGAGAGGGAAGTCTGGGCATCCCTGCTTAAGCTGCTGCCCCCGCGACCCGACCTCGGATAAGCGGAAGAAGATGGATGGATGGATGGAGGTGTCATAGTTTTGATGCCTTCAGTGACAATCTACAATGTAAATAGTCATGAAAATAAAGAAAACACATTGAAATGAGAAGGTGTGTCCAAACGTTTGGCCTGTACTGTATATGTATAAATGTTTAATTGCCTCATAATGTTACACACTTGCATTTGATTACTATGGATAACTTGCTTTCAATGCTTTGAAGTCATAAGTGGATATTTTTCATAACCAAAACAGTGCTCAGAAATATCCTGTTACATGATCAGGTACTGCAATTTAAAAAATATGCAGTTGCATGTAGTATTTTTTTCTGTCAAAATTAAAAGAACAAGAACATTTAGTAAGAGAGAATTAAGTGGTTTATTGACGCACACTATTCCCAGGCTTAAGCGGGCCACTTAAAATGATGTGGCAGACCAGATTTGGGTCCTGAGCCTTGAGTTTGTTACCTGTGATCTATGCTAATTAATAATTAGTTGTTTACATTGTGCTATAGACTTCACTCCATTATCCTCTAACTCAGTGGTCCCCAACCTTTTTGTAACTGCGGACCGGTCAACGCTTGAAAATTTGTCCCATGGACCGGTGGGGGGTGGGGGAAAGTGGTGGTATGTTTTTTTTTTTTTTTTTTTTTTTTTTTTTTTTTTGTCATAAAAAAATACAATCATGTGTGCTTACGGACTGTATCCCTGCAGACTGTATTGATATGATGCACTAATTGTAAGTGTATCGTGTGTTTTTTATGTTGATTTAATAAAATAAAAAAAAGTATATATATATTATTTTTTTTATTTTTTATTTCTTGTGCGGCCCAGTACCAATCGATCCACGGACCGGTACCGGGCCGCAGCCCGGTGGTTGGGGACCACTGCTCTAACTCATACAGTATTTTCCTGTATTTACGCCTAACAACATATATTCTTATTCAATCTTTGCATACATTTTTTGTGTCATTAATTTAGTAACTAACACTACAATAATCAATGATACATTTCTCATCACACAGAACAGAGAATATTTGGTGGAAAAGCTTTTGTGCCGTGCACCAAAAATCTCCCAGAGAGCAAAGAAGGTATGTTGACACTCGCACTTCCCTGTAAAACAACTGTGTTATTGACTAAACACAACACATAAAGTGTAAGTAACTGGGATTGAGTGGAGTCCCTCCATCACAATGTTGCATTTACAGTCAACATGAGTGATTCATTCTGGCTTTCTGCAACACCTGAGACACTTTGCAGCCAAACTGTTTTGTCGATAGAGTGAAAATACGGGCTTCTGTCGCAAAAGAGTCACGTGGGGTAAATGTACTGATACCTTTTTGGCCCCGCTGTATCCCTGTACGTACATAATAAATTAAAACACTTAGCTACAACAATCAAGCCTCTGCTTGCCTGATTGCTCACTTCTTTGACCATCACTGCTTGCTGGGATAATGAGCAGTTTTTTTTTTAGGAATCGTGTCACTTAATTATTGGCAAGGCAATTTGTGTGAGGCAGAGTGGATGAGTGCAAGGATGGAAATTCACTGACACGATCAGGAGTAAATGGAGGGCGTGGTGGATAGCACGGTTGCTACGGTGGGTGACGTGCGTATTACCCACACACCAGGGTGTCAATAAAGGGGAAGCAACCACAGATACTACTGCATAACAAAAACGTTGGTAGTGGGGTAAACACAGGAAAGCGTCTTCTGTTTTGCATATGGATTTTTGTTGTGTCACAATTAATTTCCTACATACATAAGTTTAGCAATTTATCAATGCTGTGAGTCTCTTTGTCTGTCTGTCTGTCTGTGTGTGTGTGTGTGTGTGTGTGTGTGTGTGTGTGTGTGTGTGTGTGTGTGTGTGTGTGTGTGTGTGTGTGTGTGTGTGTGTGTGTGTGTGTGTGTGTGTGTGTGTGTGTGTGTGTGTGTGTGTGTGTGTGTGTGTGTGTGTGTGTATGTATATGGAGATAATATGTATGTATGTATGTGCTGTTTGTGTGCACATGTATGTACGTATATACATACATATACTTGTATGTATGTATTAATGTATATGTTTGTGTGTGTGTATATATGTATATGTATGTATGTATGTGTATATATTTATATGTATGTATGTGTATATATTTATATATGTATGTATGTATGTGTATATATTTATATGTATGTATGTACAAACCCTGTTTCCATATGAGTTGGGAAATTGTGTTCGATGTAAATATAAACGGAATACAATGATTTGCAAATCATTTTCAACCCATATTGAGTTGAATTTGCTACAAAGACAACATATTTGATGTTCAAACTGAAAGGTGGCAATAAATACTGATAAAGTTGAGGAATGCTCATCAAACTCTTATTTGGAACATCCCACAGGTGAACAGGCAAATTGGGACCAAGTGGGGGCCATGATTGGGTATAAAAGTAGATTCCATGAAATGCTCAGTCATTCACAAACAAGGATGGGGCGAGGGTCACCACTTTGTCAACAAATGTGTGAGCAAATTGTTGAACAGTTTAAGAAAAACCTTTCTCAACCAGCTATTGCAAGGAATTTAGGGATTTCACCATCGACGGTCCGTAATATCATCAAAGGATTCAGAGAATCTGGAGAAATCACTGCACGTAAGCAGCTACCGTAAGTCCGTGACCTTCGATCCCTCAGGCTGTACTGCATCAACAAGTGACATCAGTGTGTAAAGGATATCACCACATGGGCCCAGGAACACTTCAGAAACCCACTGTCTATATATTTATATATATATATGTATTAGGGGTGTGAGGGAAAATCAATTCGAATTGCGATTCTCACGTTGTGCGATTCACAATCGATTCTCATTTTTAAAAAATCGATTTTTATTTATTTATTTTGTAATTTTTAGTTTAATTTTTTAATTTTTTTTATTAGGGACGGCGTGGCGAAGTTGGTAGAGTGGCCGTGCCAGCAATCGGAGTGTTGCTGGTTACTGGGGTTCAATCCCCACCTTCTACCATCCCAGTCACGTCCGTTGTGTCCTTGGGCAAGACACTTCACCCCTTGCTCCTGATGGCTGCTGGTTAGCGCCTTGCATGGCAGCTCCCGCCATCAGTGTGTGAATGTGTGTGTGAATGGGTGAATTTGGTAATACTGTCAAAGCGCTTTGAATACCTTGAAGGTAGAATGATAAATGGGTTGTACTTGTATAGAAAAGCGCTATACAAGTATAACCCATTTATTTATTTATTAATCAATCCAACAAAACAATACACAGCAATACCATAAGAATGCAATCCAATTCCAAAACCAAACCCGACCCAGCAACACTCAGAACTGCAATAAACAGAGCAATTGAGAGGAGACACAAACACGACGCAGAACAAAATCAAAACTATTGAAACAAAATTGAATATTATCAACAACAGTATCCATATTAGTTACAATTTCAACATAGCAGTGATTAAAAATCCCTCATTCACATTATCATTAGACATTTATAAAAAAAAAAAAATTAACAATAGTGTCACAGTGGCTTACACTTGCATCGCATCTCATAAGCTTGACAACACACTGTGTCCAATATTTTCACAAAGATAAAATAAGTCATATTTTTGGTTCATTTAATAGTTAAAACAAATTTACATTATTGCAATCAGTTGATAAAACATTGTCCTTTACAATTATAAAAGATTTTTACAAAAATCTACTACTCTGCTTGCATGTCAGCAGACTGGGGTAGATCCTGCTGAAATCCTATGTATTGAATGAATAGAGAATCGTTTAGAATCAACAATTGAGAATTGTGTTGAATTGGAAAAAAAAATCGATTTTGAATCGAATCGTGACCCCAAGAATCGATATTGAATCGAATCATGGGACACCCAAAGATTCACAGCCCTAATATGTATGTATGTGTATATATATATATATATATATATATATATATATATATATATATATATATATATATACACAAACCCCGTTTCCATTTAAAGTTAAAGTACCAATGATTGTCACACACACACTAGGTGTGGCGAAATTATTCTCTGCATTTGACCCATCACCCTTGATCACCCCCTGGGAGGTGAGGGGAGCAGTGGGCAGCAGCGGTGGCTGCGCCCGGGAATCATTTTGGTGATTTAACCCCCAATTCCAACCCTTGATGCTGAGTGCCAAGCAGGGAGGTAATGGGTCCCATTTTTATAGTCTTTGGTATGACTCGGCCGGGATTTGAACTCCCAACCTACCGATCTCAGGACGGACACTCTAACCACTAGGCCACTGAGTTGGGAAAATGTGTTAGATATAAATATAAACGGAATACAATGATTTGCAAATCCTTTTCAACCCATATTCAATTGAATACACTACAAAGACAAGATATTTGATGTTCAAACTCATAAACTTTTTTTTTTTTTTGCAAATAATAATTAACTTAGAATTTCATGGCTGCAACACGTGCCAAAGTAGTTGGGAAAGGGCATGTTCACTACTGTGTTACATGGCCTTTCCTTTTGACAACACTCAGTAAACGTTTGGGAACTGAGGAGACAGAATTCTTTCCCATTCTTGCTTGATGTACAGCTTAAGTTGTTCAACAGTCCGGGGGTCTCCGTTGTGGTATTTTAGGCTTCATAATGCGCCACACATTTTCAATGGGAGACAGGTCTGGACTACAGGCAGGCCAGTCTAGTACCCGCACTCTTTTACTATGAAGCCACGTTGATGTAACACGTGGCTTGGCATTGTCTTGCTGAAATAAGCAGGGGCGTCCATGGTAACGTTGCTTGGATGGCAACATATGTTGCTCCAAAACCTGTATGTACCTTTCAGCATTAATGGCGCCTTCACAGATGTGTAAGTTACCCATGTCTTGGGCATTAATACACCCCCATACCATCACAGATGCTGGCTTTTACACTTTGCGCCTATAACAATCCGGATGGTTCTTTTCCTCTTTGGTCCGGAGGACACGACGTCCACAGTTTCCAAAAACAATTTGAAATGTGGACTCGTCAGACCAAGGCAGCACGGTGGAAGAGGGGTTAGTGCATCTGCCTCACAATACGAAGGTCCTGAGTAGTCTTGGGTTCAATCCCGGGCTCGGGATCTTTCTGTGTGGAGTTTGCATGTCCTCCCCGTGACTGCGTGGGTTCCCTCCGGGTACTCCGGCTTCCTCCCACCTCCAAAGACATGCACCTGGGGATAGGTTGATTGGCAACCCTAAATTGGCCCTAGTGTGTGAATGTGAGTGTGAATGTTGTCTGTCTATCTGTGTTGGCCCTGCGATGAGGTGGCGACTTGTCCAGGGTGTACCCCGCCTTCCGCCCGATTGTAGCTGAGATAGGCTCCAGCGCCCCCCGTGACCCCAAAGGGAATACGCGGTAGAAAATGGATGGATGGATGGACTCGTCAGACCACAGAACACTTTTCCACTTTGTATGAGTCCATCTTAGACGTTTCTGGGTGTTGTTGATAAACGGTTTTCTCCTTGCATAGGAGAGTTTTAACTTGCACTTACAGATGTAGCGACCAACTGTAGTTACTGACAGTGGGTTTTTGAAGTGTTCCTGAGCTCATGTGGTGATATCCTTTACACACTGATGTCGCTTGTTAATGCAGTACAGCCTGAGGAATCGAAGGTCACGGGCTTAGCTGCTTACGTGCAGGGATTTCTCCAGATTCTCTGAACCCTTTGATGATTTTACGGACCGTAGATGGTGAAATCCCTAAATTCCTTGCAATAGCTGGTTGAGAAAGGTTTTTCTCAAACTGTTCAACAATTTGCTCACGCATTTGTTGACAAAGTGGTGACCCTCGCCCCATCCTTGTTTGTGAATGACTGAGCATTTCATGGAATCTACTTTTATACCCAATCATGGCACCCACCTCTTCCCAATTTGCCTGTTCACCTGTGGGATGTTCCAAATAAGTGTTTGATGAGCATTCCTCAACTTTATCAGTATTTATTGCCACCTTACCCAACTTCTTTGTCACGTGTTGCTGGCATCAAATTCTAAAGTTAATGATTATTTGCAAAAAAAATGTTTATCAGTTTGAACATCAAATATGTTGTCTTTGTAGCATATTCAACTGAATATGGGTTGAAAAGGATTTGCAAATCATTGTATTCCGTTTATATTTACATCTAACACAATTTCCCAACTCATATGGAAACGGGGTTTGTAGTAGATAAAATGCAAATGGCTGGAGCGTAAATAATGCGTCAGACAGTGTCCTTGTCATTTTGTGCTGATGAAACGTCCACTCAGCAAATATATCCCAAAGCTTGCAGGTGCTGCTACCAAATCAGTGTCATGTGAGGCTGATGTGACCTCTGTCACAACTGCAGTGTCCCTCAACCCCCAAACTATTGTTTTCATTCAAATGATAATTATTTATAGTTATTTACACAACCACCTTAAATGTCATTGCCTGCACTGACTGCACAATATATATATATATATTTTTTTACTGTTTTTCACCCTAGTGGTGTTTTTCTGTTCTTTTCTGTTTTGGTTTTGTATCGTCATAGTGAACCCATACAGTGCTACTGTCAGGAAAACAAACGTCATAGGGGTCTACGCAAGAGGCAGAATTGTCCTAGAAGTCCTTACTTACAGGACCTAACGTGATAAAATTAAAAGAGTAAATGTGTTTGTGAGAGTGCCACATTTTTCACTAACAGGAGTGAAATGCAGGAAGTAAGAGTGGTACATGTTGGAGAGTACTATTATGACAGTCCTGTCTTTTATTATTCATATCAATCTCACAGCTTTAAAAATACAGTTGGTATGGTACAATGCATTTTATACAACTATTTGTGCATGTGAGTGGAATAACCAGCAGAGGGTAGCCTTTCACCAATTTATCATGATGAGTAGGGAAACTGGCAAGGCTGTCTTACATTTAGGTTGTCAAGACTGGGACTTTGGCTTGGTTTGTTCTCCCGTGGTGCAAATGAGCATTTGGACCAGACATGGCGTGAAGGTGAAGACATTATTTATTTTAAACTATCAAAAAAGGAATAAACAAAAAGCGCGCACAGTGGCGGAGAATAAAACTAGACTTTAAACACAAAACTTGCACATTGGCAGAAACTATGAACAATTAAACAAAACACTAACTGTGGCTTAACAAACAAAAACTTACTTGGCATGGAACCGGCATGAAAAAAAAGAGTAGCAAGGGTCATCAGGGTGTGGAGAGTTTGCAGGAGCATAAATGTGGTGAGGTATGGGGTGCGAGGTCGTCAGGCTGAACAACAGAAAATGAATTAACTTAAATACTATGGACATGATTAACGAAAACAGGTGCGTGACTCAAGACGTGAAACAGGTGCGTGACGTGACAGGTGAAAACTAATGGTTGCTATGGTGACCAGACAAGGGAGTGAAAAGACAGAAACTAAACAAAACATGACTTAAAACAAAACATGATAATACAGACATGACAGAGCCCCTCCCTTAAGGACAGATACCAGATGTCCAAGAAAAAACTTAACAAAAGTCATGGGAGGGCGGGAGGGGGACAAGGCGGTGGGTCGCCAGCCCAAGTGGCCCCGAATCCACCGAGGCAAAGTCAAGTGGCGGCGGCGAGTGGAACGCCGCTGCAGCAGGCGAGGCGGACGCCCAGGGATTGGCCACATTCGTGGCCGACTGGGAGGTGGGCGCACTTGGCGTGGCGGGCGACCAGGTAGCGGCCATATCCGTAGCCGACGAGGAGGCAGGCGCGTCGTCAACTTGGCAGGCGTGACAGCTCGGCGTGGCAAGTCAGGCGGCGAAGCTCGGCGTGACGCGTCCAGCGGCGAAGCTCGGCGTGGGTCTTGGTCTTGGTGTGGGTCTTGGCATGGCGGGTCTTGGTCTTGGCATGGCGAGTCTTGGTCTTGGCATGGCGAGTCTTGGTCTTGGCATGGCGAGTCTTGGTCTTGGCATGGCGAGTCTTGGTCTTGGCATGGCGAGTCTTGGTCTTGGCATGGCGAGTCTTGGTCTTGGCATGGCGAGTCTTGGTCTTGGCATGGCGTGTCTTGGTCTTGGCATGGCGTGTCTTGGTCTTGGCATGGCGTGTCTTGGTCTTGGCATGGCGTGTCTTGGTCTTGGCATGGCGTGTCTTGGTCTTGGCATGGCGTGTCTTGGTCTTGGCATGGCGTGTCTTGGTCTTGGCATGGCGTGTCTTGGTCTTGGCATGGCGTGTCTTGGTCTTGGCATGGCGTGTCTTGGTCTTGGTCTTGGCTTGGCGGGTCTTGGTCTTGGTCTTGGTTTGGCGGGTCTTGGTCTTGGTTTGGCGGGTCTTGGTCTTGGTTTGGCGGGTCTTGGTCTTGGTTTGGCGGGTCTTGGTCTTGGCATGGCGGGTCTTGGTCTTGGCATGGCGGGTCTTGGTCTTGGCATGGCGGGTCTTGGTCTTGGTCTTGGCATGGCGGGTCTTGGTCTTGGCATGGCGGGTCTTGGCGTCGTGAAGCTGCGACTGGCGGCACTTGGCGTCGTGGAGCTGCGACTGGCGGCACTTGGCGTCGTGGAGCTGCGACTGGCGGCACTTGGCGTCGTGGAGCTGCGACTGGCGGCACTTGGCGTCGTGGAGCTGCGACTGGCGGCACTTGGCGTCGTGGAGCTGCGACTGGCGGCACTTGGCGTCGTGGAGCTGCGACTGGCGGCACTTGGCGTGGAGGGTCTTGGCGTGGAGGGTCTTGGTCTTGGGCTTGGCGTGGAGGGTCTTGGTCTTGGACTTGTTGAGCTGGTACCGGAGCTTGGCGTCGTGGAGCTGGTACCGGAGCTTGGCGTCGTGGAGCTGGTACCGGAGCTTGGCGCCGTGGAGCTGGTACCGGAGCTTGGCGTCGTGGAGCTACTGGTGCAGGTGGAGGTGGTCTAGCTGGGGGTTGCGGCTTGGCATGGCGAAGCTGAGTCACCCCACCTGTACAGTTCCCAGCCCTAGCCCCCCCCTCAAGGAGCGGATACCAGACGCGCTCCCCGTGGTCTGGAACCGTTTTTAGGGGTGGGTGGAGGGAGGTCAGGAGGGGGGCAGAATCCTCCCCACTAAATTGTCCAAAAAATATTTCTTTTGCCCCCACCTGGGGTTGTGTGGGCGGAAAAAAAGAAACATTTTGTGACGGGGACGTGGCTTGAGTCTTGGGGGGCAAGGACAGTCCCAGTGAGCGGGTCTGTGAAAAAATGTTCTGAAAGTGTCTGATTCTGGCAAAAAAGTCCTTTGGTGGTGGCTGATAGACAAAGTTAACATAATTTAAAAAAAAATCTTGGTCTCTGACGTCATCACCAGTGGGTGGGGTGACGTCATGACAAGGTGGCGGCGTGATGTCATCTGCGGGAAAACTTTTTTGCTGACGACATCTGTCAAGACTGGGACTTTGGCTTGGTTTGTTCTCCCGTGGTGCAAATGAGCATTTGGACCAGACATGGCGTGAAGGTGAAGACATTATTTATTTTAAACTATCAAAAAAGGAATAAACAAAAAGCGCGCACAGTGGCGGAGAATAAAACTAGACTTTAAACACAAAACTTGCACATTGGCAGAAACTATGAACAATTAAACAAAACACTAACTGTGGCTTAACAAACAAAAACTTACTTGGCATGGAACCGGCATGAAAAAAAAGAGTAGCAAGGGTCATCAGGGTGTGGAGAGTGTGCAGGAGCATAAATGTGGTGAGGTATGGGGTGCGAGGTCGTCAGGCTGAACAACAGAAAATTAATTAACTTAAATACTATGGACATGATTAACGAAAACAGGTGCGTGACTCAAGACGTGAAACAGGTGCGTGACGTGACAGGTGAAAACTAATGGTTGCTATGGTGACCAGACAAGGGAGTGAAAAGACAGAAACTAAACAAAACATGACTTAAAACAAAACATGATAATACAGACATGACATAGGTAACCTTAATTTGTCTACAAATATGATATAATACTGAGTCTTCTGCTTCAGGTTCTATTTACTCCCTGCAGAAACTCATAGCTTTGTATTTCATTCTTGGATGAAAAAGTTTATTAATTACTATTTATCTATTTACTTATTTAGCTGAACTGCACAGTGCCTATAGTGCTATTTTTATGATGCTATTTGGTCAGGGCGAGGCCACTGAGCGTGTCCGTCTGTCTGTTTCGCTCAAGAAGCCTGAGTCTCGGTTCTATGTCAGATTTGGAATCTAAAGCTGACATTACCAAAGGGGTAGTGCCTCTTTAACTTTGTGGCTGCCTAAAGCCAGTGCTAGTCGCTTACTGCTGCCTTGTAACACTGTTGTGCTCTCATAACTGACTGTAGCTCACATTGCTTTATGAGCCAACTGCTGCTTGCATAACGTAGCCAATACTTCATCTGCTTTCTTGTATTATGTTATGTAGTGGTAGAATTTATATCGCACTGGCACTTTATAGACCCAAGTTGAATATTGGATATTGGTTTCATATTGCCCTCCTTGTGATTTATTGAGTTTATTCCTGCACAGTGCTTCATTCATTGTGTGCTTTGTCTACTCAACTGACACACTTTATCACTTGATATGCAAATACCAATCTTGTTAATGTAACTAATGTACAATTAAACATTTTGATTAAAATATTTGCCTTTTAGCAGATAACAGTCAAATTGACTTAGTGCCATCTGGTACATTTACAATCCAATGGAATCCAATACAAGAGCACCATCTTAGATCATAAGATTCTAATGCTAATGAACATAATTAAAAATAATTGAGTTACACATTTTTTAGCTTTTATGTCAAACGTTCCAATAGTTTGTTTACTCTCCATACTTCTATTTGTATAATAATAATAATAATAATAATAATGGATTAGATTTATATAGCGCTTTTCTAGACACTCAAAGCACTTCACAGAGAAGTGAGAAGCCAGCATTCATGTATAAAACAAAATTTAAAGCATTTTGCATTTGCCTTTAAATAGTTATATTACTTTCTTGATGGCTATGATCTGTAAAAAATGATCAACTACAGGCACATGTGTCCAAAAAATATCATTACTAAATCATTCTCAAGTCATTAAAAAGAATTGTGCTGGCTTGGTCCTGGTGCAGGTGAGGCGGGTCCCAGGCTCCAGTGGCCACCTGCACAAGACGGAGGACGGAGACTGGGAATGGAGCGATGACGAGCTGGAGGAGGGCAGTGAGGAAGGCAAGGCGGCGGTGAACCAGGGCAGGGTAGGCCAGACTTCATTTACAGCTTACATATGATGTCTGTTTTGGTGATTAAACTTGTATGCAGTGAGATATGACACCAGCATCCATTTGTAATTTTAAATCAAGCAGCAAATTGGAAACACGATCTCCCAGTTTGTAAATTCCTGCCATGGTCGAGCATTTGACGTTTCCAAAAGCAGTGACAATGATTTAGGAAATACAGGTAAAGTTTCATCCTGATCTAAAATAATGAAATTTGATCAAATCTGATGAGATCTGCAATGGAAGTAATTGAAAAAGTGAAATAGGATTTACTGCCAGATGAGCAGTCTGTATCCAATCCATCTGAAACTTGTTTAAAGCTTCACACATTGCAAGCAGTTCAAATTGAGTAAGATGTTCTCATTATATGGTATACATTTAAAACTAAATGATTTAGGGCTACACCTAACGATGAATTCTTAAATCGATTACTCAATAATTTTTTCAACTCATCAAATCTGTAAATTTTATTGACCTGTTTTTACTGTAGTGTTGCAACACATTTTACGAATGAATTCCTCCCAAAATACAGCACCAGTTTAAGTGTGTATAGAAAGGCATGTGGTTTTGTCAGCAATATAAAAGTCAATTACTTACAGAGCTGCTTTACTTCCTCCGCCATGCTGGAGATCAGTCTTGTATGCTGCCTTTTTAAGTGCAGCAGTTTACACAGCAACGTCTTGTTCTTTTTTCTATGACCTTTTTTTTCAATCACAAGGCTTATTTTCCACATTTGTGTCTTATTTAACGTGCGTGGCTATCTGTCTTTGACGCCTCTATGCAAGGCGCCCGTCGATCATCAATGACTTTGACCAAGTTGACAAATTGCCCCAGGTCTAAAATGATTTAAAGACAGAACATTCCCCCATCACAAAGAAAGTTCCTCACATATTTAAGAATGGGTACCGTTCACTTTTGAACCGATTCAGTACCTGTGTATGGTACTGATTTTTAGTACTTTTGTGTGTGTTCATGAATCTTAATTGATGGATAAGAAAATGCTTTTTTTTTTTTTAATGAAACATTTAAAACGAGCTGATTATGATTACTGTGCTGTCCAATTGTTGTTTCTTGTTTTCCTTCTACATTTGAGTCTCATTTACATTGCAGTTGCACTTCCAAGACATTAGTTAGCAGCACTGATCAGGCTATCTCAGAGTCATGCATAAAGAGAGTATGGCCAACTAAACAACAGGCTACCAAGGTTTTGTGCAACTGTGCCTGGATGCATGCAATTGCTGTCTTTTCCACGTTAGTTTTCCTGACGAAATAAACCAAAATTTTTTATCTACAGTATATATTGTACTAAACATACTCCAGCTCATAAACTTACAATAAAACATTTTGTCAAAGTGTAATTTTGCGGCCGTATTTGACGCACTCTGCTGCTGCATTTATGCAATGTTTTGTGACCAGCAGGCACTCTTCACACGCACCCGACGACGCAAGAAATGTAAAAAAACCCCCCCAAAAAAACAGAACAACCGAAAAAAATGACTTATTACCCTCATCTTGCTCAATGTTGGTAGTAGTCATGGCGCCCTGTAGTCAGGTGACTATATTTTGGACATTCAGGAGATCACCTGAAACTGAGTTGGCCATACTCTCTTCATACACAACTCTGGGCTATCTACAGTATGTCGTCTAACTCTGAGCTAGCTTTTTCCATGAAGCTGAATGTGTTATGTTGAGCCCTACATGTTTATACTGAAAGTCGTGTGCTTATTACACACCACCTGTTTGATTGTACCATTCATCTTAGTTAGAGCTTTCATTACTGAATTTGGAGGTGTTGTAATCACCATCTAAAATTGCTAATGCTCTTAGTAGCCTGACTTTTGTAAATCCATTGTAAATTAACATTAAGCTAGCACATTTGGAAGAGTAGAGCCTTACTTTACATTTGAGGGTTTTCTACCGAGCATACTTGCTTTGTTGGTGTTGTTGATGTTATTGCAACATTACTTAAAGGGAGTTTGGCTGAGTGATTGTTTCCTTTAGCCCGTGTTTAGTCTGCAACCAGATGTGACGTTATGCACAACAAAGGTATTGAAATATGGCACCGTGATTTTATGTGAATCGATACCTGGTAGTACCGACAGAATTCGGTCGGTGCCTATAAAAGTATCGAATTCGGTACACTTCCCTACATATAATTAATTCATCCCTTTTTTTTTTTGTCCATTTAGGCAAATCATATTGTTGATGTAAATGCACATATCTGCTGTACAGATGTATTTACTTTACAAAAGAGAAGTGTAGGATACTTTTTGTCTTACTTGTATTTGACTTTATTAAATAGATTTATTTAATCACTAATCATCCATCCATCCATCCATTTTCTACCGCTTGTCCCTTTTGGGGTCGCGGGGGGTTGCTGGAGCCTATCTCAGCTGCATTCGGGCGGTAGGCGTGGTACACCCTGGAGAATTCGCCACCTCATCGCAGGGCCAACACAGATAGACAGACAACATTCACACTCACATTCACACACTAGGGCCAATTTAGTGTTGCCAATCAACTTATCCCCAGGTGCATGTCTTTGGAGGTGGGAGGAAGCCGGAGTACTCGGAGGGAACACACGCAATCACGGGGAGAACATGCAAACTCCACACAGAAAGATTCCGAGCCCGGGATTGAACTCAGGACTACTCAGGACCTTCGTATTGTGAGGCAGATGCATAACCCCTGTTCCACCGTGCTGCCCACTAATAATAAACCAACTAACAAAATCCATGCAGACCAAAACCACAACCGCCTTGGTAAATGTAAATAGTGGATGTTTCCCCCTCTGAAAAGTGACCACACACACAATACAATTCCCATTATGTACCTTGCTTACATGCATACAGGAAAAAGGTTAACATACAGCAACGCCAATGTTCTGTTGCATACAAGGAGTGTATGCACTGCCCCTATATATAGCCTTTCATTTACTCCGAAATCAGATTCATGCAGACTAATTATCCCACGATCGGAATACAAGAATAATCTCCTCCTAAATATGCCCAACATATGATATTTGCAATGAAAATGCACAGTATGTATTTATATTTTTAAAGATGGTGACATGTAGTGCGCACATGCCAGCTCGCCTGTGTGATTGTTGCATGATTTGCATTTTGTTGGTTTGACTCCATTTAAATGGCATTAAGAAACTGTGGAATGTTTTTGCTTCTTTGTTCTCTGCAGTCTCGGCGGGTCAAGGAGGAGACCAAAGATGTGAGTTTGGTCCCTTTTTTTTTTCTTTAAACATGCAAATGTATTGTGGTGAAAAGATGACATGGTTAGGATTGTTTTGCTTATCTGTCTCACTGTGTTGAGGTGACAACTTGTCCAGGCCAGGTGTACCCTGCTCTCCGCCTGGGTGCAGCTGGGATAGGCTCCAGCCCCCCCGCAATTCCGAAAGGGACAAGCAGTACACAATGGATGGATGGATAGTCTCCCTATTAATTCTGCTCTATTGCAACACTTGGAAGAAGAGCAGTGTTTTTTTAAATGCAATTACTGGGCTAGGACTTTGATGAAGACTGTAGAGCTCCTGTTGAAATCTAATAAGCATATCGCTCTTCCTTGATTGTTGCCAATCGACTTTTTTAGTGTGAAGCTGAATCCTGACTTGATTGCCACCCAGGATGTAATAACATTTTCACAGTTCTCTCTCTTGTTTTGTCACTTGCAGGATGAGGAGAATATCAACTGTGTTCCTATTGATGGGTTATCCATCCAGCATCCCCAGGTGAAAAATGCCACTAAAGCACTCATTTGTTGTGGGTCAATGACCTTGACTGCACATTTATTGTCTGAGCTTGCATTTGTGTATATATGTATCTCCTGGAGGGATGCACTAAGCTATAATAAGTCCGTCTGCCTGCCTGTGAAAACTCACTTCTAGTATAACCCATTTTCAACTGCGTTTGTCATTTTAGAAATGATCCAGAACAGTTTTGGTTGGTGTCTTGTGCCCCTGATAGGCATCCGCCATTTCCTACCTCAATACTTGCGTTTGAGCTGTGCAAAGAGCCCATTTATGCTGTACTGCTACAGTCTTACTGTTTTGGTTTTTATTGTGGCGTGTATTTGTCAAATTACAGCGTTTTGTGGTCACTGCCACTATCCTCGCTTTGATAAAACACTCAATCTGTGTAAAAAAATGCAATACTCTATCTTGGATCATGAGACAAAATATCAATATAAGTAATAATTACCAATATACATAATGTATTTCTTCATATATTAAATCAGACACACTCAGAGTGTTAATAATAACATGTATATTTTTATTTGTAAGCAATTTTTCCCCAAATAATTTCTTCTGTTCAAGGTCACAAACGAGAGCCTATTCCAGTTATACTGTACACCCTAAGCTGGTTACCATTCAATTACAGAGCATTATGATTCACTGAACTTTATTGTCACACAAGCACACATGGGATGTCACTAAATTTAGTCCCCGAGGTCCTAGATTTAGCCACAAGAACAATAGTATGTACGGTACATGATAATGTAAAAATAATGTGACAAAGAGTAGGGAATAAATAGCAAAGGTTAGTTTATATCAGGGGTCGGGAACCTTTTTGGCTGAGAGAGCCATGAAAGCCAAATATTTTAAAATGTATTTCCGTGAGAGCCATTTAATATTTTTTAACACTGAAAACAACTAATTGCGTGCATTTTTAAGTAAGACCAACATTTTTGGAATATAATAAGTCTCTTATTCTTTTTAATAACATTGTTATTCTGAAGCTAACCAATAATAAATAAAATACTTCTTACCATTAATTCGACTTCTTGAACAGGTGCGATAGAAAACGGATGGATGGATTAAAATGTATGAGAATTGGTTATAATTTGAACGTTGTTCTTAACACTGTGATTACCAGCGGAATTATTAATTACTTATCGTGTTAAGCAATGTCTGCTAAGATTTATCTAAGAGCCAGATGCAGTCATCAAAAGAGCCACAGATATTGGGTTTCACTATGTAAAGCGCTTTGAGTCACTAGAGAAAAGCGCTATATAAATACAATTCACTTCACTTCACTTCACATCTGGCTCTAGAGCCATATGTTCCCTACCCCTGGTTTATATGAATGCATTGAAAATAGAAGAAAATACAAGTTAAAAGGTTTAAGTATAATCTTGCTCTGCAAGTAGAATGTAAAAACATTGACAGCAATGATTGATAACTATTTCAAATAATCAACAGTATTATATATTTTGTCACACTTGTTCCGCTTCTAATGCGGCTTCACCGCATCGCAGATTATTTTCAGAATTGTTTTGTATTTTTAAGCATATTCTACAACATGTTTGCCCACCTTTAAGCATTGTCAAGCATATAACGGGTTAAAGGAACTATTAATAATAATCCTACAGTAGTATTAGCCACTAGATGAGACCAAACAAATCAGATCATGCTGTTCAGTATTGTGACCACTGATTGACTCAGGCAGTATTTCTATATTGGCTTACAAGAGTTTAAATGGGACTAAAGGCTGTTATTGCATGTCTAAATGGCACTTTAATTAAAAGAAAAGTATTTAAATCGTTGTAAAGTGTTTTTTATGCTCTAGCTATGAAATATATTTGATTTATAATTGATCATTCCTACTTCGCGGGAATTCATTTATAGCGCTTATGTCCAGAACCAATTAACAGTGATAAACAAGGGGCGACTGTAATGACATTCTTCTTCATACTGCATTAATATATGCTCATTTTAAACTTTCATGCAGAGAGGGAAATCACAACTAAGTCAAATGACCAAAAGTGTATTCATTAAACAGTTAAGCAGTGGCACAAACATTCATGTAATTTCCAAAACAGAAAGTGCAAGATTGTCAGAGACATTTTAAAACAAGCTATTTTGTGCATGATGTCATTAAGATGACATGTCAAAACAACACTAAATTAAAGTGTACTTTTTGTACAGAACGCAACTACAATAGTTTAAAACAAATAAAGTGCACTTTTGTGCATGATGTCACACAAGATATTTCAATAACTGTCAAATAAAAATGAGCTGCATCATAGGAAATCAAATAGTGTATGTCCTTCGCTATGTGGTAGGTTCCTGCGGATGTTATCTCCTTCTGTTTACTATTTTTTTCATACGGTATTGATGTGGAAATGGTTGCTTCGGCATTTTGTCTGTGTGGCACCGAACGGAGATATTGACATGCGGAGTTTCAAGTGCTCTTCATTCTCTTTTCAAATGATGCTACAAACTAGCAGTGGTGCTACTTTTTGTAGCAAAGCTTTTGCTGCATACTTGACATATTACGGTTGTCTGTTCAACCTCTTTCCGCTTGAAGCCAAACCACCGGCAGACGATGGACCCCCTGCTGTTTTTCTTGGGAATTCATTCTTCCTTCATTTGTTACCAGATTCGCACCTTCTTTCTCTCGTATTACCACTCGCACCACAGCTAACGTTACCCATGCCGCTACCTCTCTGCTCAGCGAGGGCGTATATGTATGTGACGTATGTAAGAAGGTGCACTTGTTTTATGTCTCTGTGAGGAGAGACAAGAAAGAGTGATAAAGGCCTGTAGTGTAATGCCCACAGCTAAAAGCAACTGCGTGAGAACATATACTCCAATATCACCATATAGTCATTTTCTATATCACACAGAGACAAACCCGCGATATATCGAGTATATTCCATATATCGCCCAGCCCCACATCAATGGTCTTTTGCTTGTTAGTGTTTAATAATAATGTTCATGGGTGTCTACAGATGTGCTCCTAAATCCAGGTCTTATTGTTCAGTAATGCCTTGATACAGGGTAGTGTTGATATTTAATGTTGAGGTTTTAGTTTCTGTCAGACTCAATTATTGTTGTCATTGTTGTCGAAGCCGTGTCAACTTTGATATTTGTCCAGATTTGGACCTCCATTCAGTTTGATGTAGATTTTACAGTTGGCGTTCCAAGTTCCCTGAATTTTTCACTGCTTCCTCACGTTGCGTGATTTCTTGGCGTTTTCACAATTAAACCTGGTGTATACTCTCACGTCACGTAGTTTGCGTAGGCGACGCAGACGTCCCCCATCCCGCGTGTACCTCCCAAAAATCTTAACGCTGAACGCAGAGCTGTTATTGGTCAGTTTTTGCCAAGGAGGGTCCCAGAACACAGGCGAGCAGACTTTGTGCTTAAAATGCACATATTATTGTATGAAATGAAACAACAGTGATTAAACATTTGCATGACAACTGATATTGTGTCCTTAATACCTCAGTGCGCTCTAAAAGTGTTTACTGTATGTGTCGTTTTTCAGCATATTGTGTTGTTGTTGTGCCCAGAAGAAGTCACAAAGTATGACACTCTTTGTAACTTTTATTGTCAATCTTGGGCTTACAGGTTCAATTCAGACACACATTCTTTCTCATGCGCACACGTCTTTTTCTCTCACACTTCTCATTCTCGTCAATAATCTTTCAGGCACGGTATACTTAGAAACGCAAGCTATGCGACGCTAGAGTATATTCCAGCCTTTATGTTTTGTGAGGTGCACATTTGTACCCTTCAGCTTTTTTTCCTGTTTCAGTTTAGTGAGTTTCACGAGGATGACCACACAGGTGTTGTTTCGTCCATTCAGTGGGATGCATGTATCCATGGTATTAATGATGACGTCAAGTTCCTTTTAATTGCAGAAAGTTTAGCAGGTGTTGCTCTGCTGAGGCGACATCCATTTAAACCTGTTCTCCTCTATTATCCAGGGATCTTGCATAGAATCTTGATTTAATTCGGTGCCCTGTCACAATGATATCATTTGTTTGTTTATCCTTATACATTTCATGTGTATTCTTCTAAATTATGTTATCTTTTTGCAGAACTTTCAGTTCTTGATGCACTGCAGTATTTCCCTCTTGGAGAATCTTTACCTCTTGTCGCATTTTTGTTTTCTCTTCTAAGAGATTCATCACAATCTCCCTAAAGGAGAACTGCACTTTTTTTTAATTTTTGCGTTCACAATCATTTTGAGAGACATGACGATGGAGGGTTTTTTTTTATTTTTTAAATGCGATCAAAAGTCTGCTTACAATGGAGACTGTGGGAGCCGCTCTATTCCAACTATAAAGCCTTTAAAAAAACATCCAATCACCTCCAATAAGGTTTTATATACATGATGTAAGTATATAGACCCTTTCCAAAAAAATGTAATATCATGGAAAAGGGTATTTATTTCCATAATTCCATTCAAAACATTAAACTTCCATAGAGTATAGATTCAGGGCCCACAACCTAAACGATTTCAAGTATTTAGTTGTTTAATTGTACATAATTTGGGCTTCTAGCTCATAAAACCCACGAAAACAGGATTTCCAAAAATTTGAATACTGTGAGGAAATCCCCATATACTTCTCAGTTTTTGCAAAAAAAAAAAAGAAATCTAAATATGTTACTTTCAAATTGATACGTTATTCTTCAATACTTTGTAGGGAATCTTTTTGCCTTAACCATTGCCTCCATGTGCTGTGGCATTGAGAGTTATGGAACCCCAGATTTCCTTGATGCTCACTGTCGGCTCTCGTTTTTGGGTCTGGTGCCCCTCATTTCGTCTTGATAATACCCCATAGATTCTCAATGGGGTTTAGGTCCGGTGAGTTGGCTGGCCAGTCAAGCACTGTGATGGCATGGGCTTCAAACCAGGTTTTGGTGCTTCTGGCGGTATGAGCAGAGGCCAGGTCCTGCTGCAAGATGAAATCTCCATCTCCATACAGATCCTCAGCAGAAGGAATCAAGAAAGCAGAGTTTACCAAAACCTGCACTGGACATTGCACCTCAGATCATGACGGACTTTGGATATTTCACACTGGTCTTCAAACAGCTTGGGTTATGTTCCTCACCCGTCCTCCTCCAAACCCTTGGAGCTATATTGCCAAACGAAAAGCACACTTTACTTAAATCGAGAAAGAGGACCTTGGACCACTGGCCAGCAGGCCAGTCCTCCTCCTCTTTGGCCCAGTTGAAACGCTTCCTACGTTGGCTCAGGCTCAGAAGCGGTTTGACTCGAGGAACCTGACAGTTGTAGCCCATCTCCCGGATGCATCTGAATGTGGTGGTTTTTGAAGCTGTGACTCCCGCCTAATTCCACTCTTTCTGGATCTCTGCCAGTTTCATGAATCTTCTGTTTGATAATCCGCAGAAACCCATGGTCATCCGTTCTCCTGGTGGATCTTCTCCTGCCACGTTTCAGTTTAAAACATGCAAGCTCTGTAAAATTTGGGCTGTTTTTTTTTAAATCCTGGTTTTGTGAGCTGGAGGCCCAAATTGTGTACAAATAAACAACTAAATACTTGAAATCGTTTAAACTGTGGGCCCTAAATCTATATTCTATGGAAGTTTAACATTTTGAATAGAATTATGGAAATACCGTATATTACCAAGTAGTAGCCCGGGCGTTTATTTCACAAAATCGATTTTGGAGACAGGCGTTTAAAAGAAGCAGGCGGTTATTTGCAGAAGGCTTTTATTTATTTTTGCACCAGCCTGCACCAGGCCATTATTTGGTTACAATGGTTACTGTCCAGTATTTTTTTTTCGTACGAAAAACTTTAAATGTAAAAGCTATTGTAAACATACAAACAAAAAAACAAGAGATCAACATGAGGTAGGCTATCAAAAGACAAGAGATCAACAAGGCCTCAACATGGCAGTAGTGCAACAATTGTCAAATAAAATACCAATACTAAAAATAAATAAACTTTTTAAATAAAGCAGCCTACCGGGAAAAATAAAATTATGGTACCAAGTACTCAAGTATAAAACCCACCATCAAAACAGAACAATAATACTGTCACTTAAATAAAATAAAGGCTACAGTACTCCAAGTTTTAAATAAAGCAGCATACAGGAAAAATCAAATTATGGTACCAAGTACTCTATAAAACCATCAAAACAACAATACTGCAGCAAACGCAACCCCAGTAGCATTTTAATCAAAATTATGCAAATAACAGCCCATGGACGGCTATTTGGACATAGGCGGTTATTAGGAAGAGGCGGTTAATTCACAAAATGGGGTCAGACCCCGGGCGGCTATTAGGACATGGGCGGTTATTTGCCCAAGGGCGTTAATTTGGTAATATACGGTAAATAAACTTTTCCATGATATTCTAATTTTTTGGAAATGGTCTGTATATGTCAGTGTTTTTCAACCACGGTGCCGCGGCACACGAGTGTGCCATGAGATACAGTCTGATGTGCCGTGGGAGATTATGTCATTTCACCTATTTGGGCTAAAAATATTTTTTGCAAACCAGTAATTATAGTCTGCAAATAATGTGTTGTTGTTGAGTGTCTGTGCTGTCTAGAGCTTGGCAGAGTAACCGTGTAATACTCTTCCATATCAGTAGGTGGCAGCCAGTAACTAATTGCTTTGTAGATGTCAGGAACACGTTGTGTGAGACGATGAGGGGTTGTCGTTGTATCTAATGCTTAAACCAAAAATAAACAAAAGGTGAGTGCCCCTAAGAAAAGGCATTGAAGCTTAGGGAAGGCTATGCAGAACGAAACTACAACCTAACTGGCTACAAAGTCAACAAAAACAGAATGCTGGACGACAGCAAATACTTACCGTGGAGCAAAGATGGCGTCCCAAAGTACATCCAAACATGACATGACAATCAACAATGTCCCTGCATAGGATAGCGACAGTTTAAATATTCTTGATTGCTAAAACAAAGCAGGTGTGGGGAATAGCGCTCAAAGGAAGACATGGAACTGCTACAGGAAAATACCAACAAAACAGAAAAAGCCACCAAAATAGGAGCGCAAGACAAGAACTAAAACACAACACACAGGAAAAGAGCAAAAAAAGTCCAAATAAGTCAGGGTGTGATGTGACAGGTGGTGACAGTACACCTACTTTGAGACAAGACCTATACTGATGCATGCTTGGTTATGCTTTAAAGTCATATCCAACAATTGCGACAACAACTTTTTACTGTCAACTGAGTTTAGTTTTTAATGATTTCTGCTGGTGGTGTGCCTCCGCATTTTTTCAATGAAAAAAATGTACCTTGGCTCAAAAAAGGTTGAAAAACACTGGTATATGTAATGTAGTAACAGGCACATTCATAAAAACATTTAATATTTACGTAGTTTGATCATTTTAAGCATATGTGGCACATTAATTAAAAAAATGCATCACGTTTGCTTTTTTTTTCATCACTGATTACTGCTCACTGCAGACTTCATGCGAGCCAACTGAAACAATAACACATAACTTACTGTACAATGTCTGCTCATTAGGATGCCGACTGCTAGGATGTTCATATATTCCTATTTAGACGAAGTATACGGGGTGAAACGTCTTTTCATGTTGTCGTCGCCATTTCCGGGTCCTAAATGGCTGTCAAAGTGTACTGACTTGTCGGAATACGTCCTCAGACTTCTTCTGTCCAGGTGAGATGCGTGATTTATGAGCTACAAAAAACTTCCAGGCAGCAAGGAAGCAGGGAAACACCTTGCCAGTCGATCATGTCGAAATTGTTCCTCATGATCACTGTGCCGCTATACATAGTTTGTCTGCGTTAGCGCATACAATAACAACATCACGAATACTTGGTTACTATCCAAACTAGGAAATGTAAATGGATTATTGTTGGCATTTTTTGAATGGTTTTTTATTGGATTTTATGGGCGAAATAGAGGACCTCCCATTGGCTGCGCTGTTATCAGACTTTTATTTACATTTATTTACAAGTTAGAATACATAAAAAAAAAATTAATCCGTTGTCATGTCTTTCATAATTAATGATTGTGAACGATAGGCATGGTCTAAAAAAAAGTGCACTTCCCCTTACAGATCACAAAGCTGCCTTTTCACGTTTTTATTCTGGCTTTGCAGGCTTGCTTTGTTTTTTTGTCTGCTTCTTGTATCTTCTCTAATCTTGCTCCTGCCACTTCTCCTTCCACATTGTCATCAAGTCTTCATGTCCTGTTTACAGTAGGCTGACCATATTATGAAATCCCAAAAGAGGATATGCGTGCCAAGGCGGGCAGCACGCCAAGGCCGGGACTAGGTGAAAATTTGCCAATGATACTCGACCTTGCTTTATAAATAATATATTTATTTAAATAAATCATTTTTTCTCCTCTGTTGACAGCAGTGTTTTCAAAATGGGGTCCCAGGTACCCCATCAAGTCATAAAAATGGGGTCCCACTAGGGCTTGGCGATATATCGATATACGCGCTATATCGCGGGTTTGCGATATAGAAAATGTGATATTCGAGTATACGTTCTCACACAGTTGCTTTTAGCTGCGGGCATTACACTACAGGCTCTTCCCACTCCTTCTTGTGTCTCCTTCTCACAGACAGCAAGCGCACCTTCTACATACGTCACATACTGTCACGTCATACGTCACATACGTATACGCCCTCGCGGAGCAAAGAGGTAGCGGCATGGGTAACGTTAGCTGTGGTGCGAGTGGTAATACGAGAGAAAGAAGGTGCAAATCTGGTAACAAATGAAAGAAGAATTAATTCCCAAGAAAAACAGCAGGAGGTGCATCGTCTGGCGGTGGTTTGGCTTCATGTGGGAATATGTCGAACAGACAACCGTAATTTGTCAAGTGTGGGACAAAAGCGTTTCTACAAAAAGTAGCATTACTGCTAATATGTCGCATCTTTTGAAAAGTCACCTGCTAGAGAATGAAGAGTGCTTACTCCGCATGTCAACATCTCCGGCCGGTGCCACACCATCAAAATGCCGAGGCAAACATTTCCAGATCAACACCAAAAAGAGTCGACAACAAAAGGAGATAATGTCCGCAGGAACCTTCCACATAGCGAAGGACGAACACTATTTGATTTACTATTATGTAGCTCATTTTTATCTGACACTTATTGAAATAGCTTGTGTGACATCATGTTTTTAAACTATTGTAGTGGCGTTCTGTACAAAAAGTGCACTTTAATATAGTGTTGTTTTGATAAGTCATCTTAGTAAAACCATGCACAAAAGTGCACTAATAGCTTGTTTTAAAATGTCTCTGACAATCTTGCACTTTCTGTTTTGGAAATGACATGAATGTTTGTGCCACTGCTTAATAACAGTTTAAAATACAGTTTTGGTAAATTGACTTAATTGTGATTTCCTTCTCTGCCTGAAAGTTTAAAATGAGCATATATTAATGCAGTATGAAGAAGAATGTTTTAATGTAGACACATAGAATCATCATACTGCTGTGATTATATGCATCAAGTGTTCATTCAAGGCTAAGGCAAAATATTCAGATATATATCGTGTATCGCGATACGGCCTAAAAATATCGAGATATTAAAAAAAGGCCATCGCCCAGCCATAGGTCCCACAGTAAAATTTTGGGGTCCCACTTTTTTGTAAGCGTTTTGAAAAAAAAAAAAAATTAATGTATGCATTATCCTGTTATATCCATCCATCCATTTACCACCGCCTGTCCCTTTTGGGGTCGCAGGGGGTGCCGGAGCCTATCTCAGCTGCATTCGGGCGGAAGGCGGGTACACCCTGGACAAGTCCCCGCCTCATCACAGGGCCAACACAGATAGACAGACAACATTCACACTCACGTTCACACACTAGGGCCAATTTAGTGTTGCCAATCAACCTATCCCCAGGTGCATGTTTTTGGAGGTGGGAGGAAGCCGGAGTACCCGGAGAGAACCCACGCAGTCATAGGGAGAATATGCAAACTCCACACAGAAAGATCCGAGCCCGGGATTGAACCCAGGACTACTCAGGACCTTCGTATTGTGAGGCACATGCACTAACCCTTGTTCCACCGTGCTGCCCCCTGTTATATCTCACATTTTAT
This sequence comes from Nerophis lumbriciformis, assembly GCF_033978685.3. Classification (NCBI taxonomy): domain Eukaryota; kingdom Metazoa; phylum Chordata; class Actinopteri; order Syngnathiformes; family Syngnathidae; genus Nerophis; species Nerophis lumbriciformis. The sequence goes on along the minus strand of NC_084560.2, from coordinate 12,700,446 downwards.
ATTGTGTTTTGGAAAAAGGTTGTCATAAACGTTACTTAATTCATTAAAAAATAATAATAAAAAAAGAAAACAAATGTGTATACATATGTAAATGTATTCAGTTATAAACATTCATTCACTTTCTTCTTTTCTTCATGGATCTAAACTTTACCGCTGCTGGTAGTTTTTTCTATGTTTTTATTTAATAAGTTGTAGCTGTATTTATTTCAGTATAAAAGTGTAAAAAGTGTTTTGCTTCGGTCATGAAATGATAAAAACGGTGTGCCAGGGCATACATACAGTACATTTTATATTTAACGCTTAAATCTCTGGAGTCTACATCAACTTCAGATCTATTCCTCATTTCAAAATGTTTTAGTTTTTTTATTTTGTTTTTTTGTTTGTTTCTTTTCCGCCTTTTTTTGTCAAACAAAACTATGTTTTAAATTGGCAAACACACAAAATATGCAAAGTTGAATATTTGATGTGAAGTAATCGGAACCTTTGATAGGTCAATAATTCATAATAACATTGATTTTGATTCAATATTATGTTTTGAGCAATGACCGTTTGAAAGAAAAAAAAAACAGCTTTGTTTTATTCGTCAACATTGCAACTGTTTCTAAATTACATTTCACCTTTAAGCTTTTTTATTTCACTTTTGTTATGTTTTTGTTTGTTTAATAGTATTTTTAGAATGTGCCTTGAGGCTTTAAAACATTAGCTGTGGGCCGCAAATGGTAAAAAAAAATCTGCGTCCTTTCTGATTTCAATGCGTTAAAAAGACACAAAGTGCGTTAACGCCAACACTGGTTGACAGTATAACAAAATAAGTCACACTTATATTTTGTAACATTCACAGTTTTGGAAAAAAGTGCAGAGGTAGAAATATTCAAAATAACCTCTTGTATATAATCTAAACATGAATAATGCCTCAAAACAAGTTAAATAAATTTAAACAAAAAACAGCAGACGAGGTCTCGCCCTGCACAGCTGTTTTGTTCTTTGTAGTGTCGATATGGGCTTGTACAAACCCCGTTTCCTTATGAGTTGGGAAATTGTGTTGGATGTAAATATAAACGAAATACAATGATTTGCAAATACTTTTCAACCCATATTCAATTGAATGCACTACAAAGACAAGATATTTGATGTTCGAACTCATAAACTTTTCTTTTTTTTTTGCAAATAATAATTAACTTAGAATTTCATGGCTGCAACACGTGCCAAAGTAGTTGGGAAAGGGCATGTTCACCACTGTGTTACATGGCCTTTCCTTGTAACAACACTCAGTAAACTTTTGGGAACTGAGGAGACACATTTTTTAAGCTTCTCTGGTGGAATTCTTTCCCATTCTTGCTTGATGTACAGCTTAAGTTGTTCAACAGTCCGGGGGTCTCCATTGAGGTATTTTAGGCTTCATAATGCGCCACACATTTTCAATGGGAGACAGGTCTGGACTACAGGCAGGCCAGTCTAGTACCCACACTCTTCTACTATGAAGCCACGTTGATGTAACACGTGGCTTGGCATTGTCTTGCTGAAATAAGCAGGGGCGTCCATGGTAACGTTGCTTGGATGGCAACATATGTTGCTCCAAAACCTGTATGTACCTTTCAGCATTAATGGCGCCTTCACAGATGTGTAAGTTACCCATGTCTTGGGCACTAATACACCCCCATACCATCACAGATGCTGGCTTTTCAACTTTGCGCCTATAACAATCCGGATGGTTCTTTTCCTCTTTGGTCCGGATGACACGACGTCCACAGTTTCCAAAAACAATTTGAAATGTGGACTCGTCAGACCACAGAACACTTTTCCACTTTGCATCAGTCCATCTTAGATGAGCTCAGGCCCAGCAAAGCCGACAGCGTTTCTGGGTGTTGTTGATAAACGGTTTTCGCCTTGCTTAGGAGACTTTTAACTTGCACTTACAGATGTAGCGACCAACTGTAGTTACTGACAGGGGGTTTCTGAAGTGTTCCTGAGCCCATGTGATATCCTTTACACACTGATGTCGCTTGTTGATGCAGTACAGCCTGAGGGATCGAAGGTCACAGGCTTAGCTGCTTACGTGCAGTGACTTCTCCAGATTCTCTGAACCCTTTGATGATATTACGGACCGTAGATGGTGAAATCCCCCTTGCAATAACTGGTTGAAAAAGGTTTTTCTTAAACTGTTCAACAATTTGCTCACGCATTTGTTGACAAAGTGGTGACCCTCGCCCCATCCTTGTTTGTGAATGACTGAGCATTTGTGAATGACTGAGCATTTCATACTTTTATACCCAATCATGGCACTCACCTGTTCCCAATTTGTCTGTTCACCTGTGGGATGTTCCAAATAAGTGTTTGATGAGCATTCCTCAACTTTATCAGTATTTATTGCCACCTTTCCCAACATCTTTGTCACGTGTTGCTGGCATCAAATTCTAAAGTTAATGATTATTTGCAAAAAAAAATGTTTATCAGTTTGAACATCAAATATCTTGTCTTTGTAGCATATTCAACAGAATATGGGTTGAAAAGGATTTGCAAATCATTGTATTCCGTTTACATCTAACACAATTTCCCAACTCGTATGGAAACGGGGTTTGTAGATCGTTGGCCCCTTTATTTGCCACATATATATACGTTCCTGCTTTGCACACAGTGCATTCTGCTTTCCATGTGTCACGGCCAAGACGAAAACACATATACTTTTCCCGCAAATCATCCGTAAAGTTGCATTTACGTTTCGGCTTCTCTCTTGTGTCCTGTCTGTCTCTCGACTGTCTCGCTCTCTCGCTCTCTGTCTTTGCCCCTCCCTCAGGAATGTTGCTGCGTGCCCACACCTTCACAATTTGTTTTGTTTTCAACCCCTTCTAACCCTGGACGTACATTGAAAATACACGCAACCCTAACTCAAAATATCAGACATTTGAGGCATTTAAGAAACCCCGCCCAGACAGCACGGACAGCCCCGCAAAAGAGGACATGTCCGGGGAAAAGAGGACATATGGTCAGTCTAGTTTACAGACACTCATTTAATCCAAATGAGACCGAAGGTGTCGGGCTTTGAGATTTTAGTTTGGCTTTTGTCATCATTGCATTAGCAGCCCGCTAACGGGGGTGGCCTCTTTAGTGACTTGCGGCACTTTTAACTTAAATAGTTCAACAAAATGGCACCTTGCGCCAATTAGATATCAACTGGAGTTGTCAGCCTGTCAACTGAGATCAGTCTGTGTGGTCACAAACACTTAAAAACTGTTGCAAACTCTTGTCGCTCCATCCCCTTATGGCTTCTGGTTTCTCGGCAACAGCTGGCTTGAGGCTAACAGCTCTTCTATCACATCGAATCTATGCCTCAGACCGGACCAAGAGAAGTTCAAAGATGCCAGCAAACGCTCATGTAGCTGTGATCACAATCAGGAAAACTCCAACATTATAAAAGAAACATTAATAATATAATGAACCAAGAACACACAAAGATAAGAACATCAGTTCATAATGAATAGGAAACATAAAATGGCAGGTAGAATTGCAAACGTGAGCTAAACTAAAGAGCTAATAAATACGATGTGTGTTATGAGTGAAGAGGGTTTGAGTCAACATTGCAGAGGTCAGTTCCTGTTGAAGACTCAACGAGGATCTTTTGCAGTTTGGCAGGTCATGACAATCTGGAGCAGGTCAGAAAGATGATTGGGCGAGACCATGGCTAGCCTTAAAAGTAAGGAGGATGTTTTTTATTTTTGGACGGGGAGCCGGTGGAGTTGCTATGAAGCAGCAACTCCATGGAGGACTTCTGGTGACCAGTTGGACAGCATAGTTTCAGAGTTGTGGAGTAACTTAGTAACAAAACGCTATTCATGTTTTAAAGACAATTCATTGCAGCTGTACGCTACATGTGCTTGGTTATTGTACGTATAAACTCAGAATCACTCATGTTTTCATGCAGGTGGAGCCATTTGGGGATCGTTCATACAGTCAAGGCGCTGTGAACATGGTTCTGCGACTAAGGTGAGAGCGATTATTTCTCATCTGCGCCATGTTTCCGAGTAACGTGTGAGAGATATGTTTCCAAGTAATGTGTGAGAGATATGCTTCCTAGTAACGTGTGAGAGATATGCTTCCTAGTAACGTGTGAGAGATATGTTTCCTAGTAACGTGTGAGAGATATGTTTTCTAGTAACGTGTGAGAGATATGTTTCCTAGTAACGTGTGAGAGATGTGTTTCCTAGTAATGTGTGAGAGATCTGTTTCCTAGTAACGTGTGAGAGATACTTTTCCTAGTAACGTGTGAGAGATATGTTTCCTAGTAACGTGTGAGAGATATGTTTCCTAGTAACGTGTGAGAGATACAGTATGTTTCCTAGTAACGTGTGAGAGATATGTTTCCAAGTAACGTGTGAGAGATATGTTTCCTAGTAAAGTGTGAGATATACTTTTCCTAGTAATGTGTGAGAGATACTTTTCCTAGTAACGTGTGAGAGATGTTTCCTAGTAACGTGTGAGAGATATGTTTCCTAGTTACGTGTGAGAGATGTTTCCTAGTAACGTGTGAGAGCAATGTTTCCTAGTAACGTGTGAGATATGTTTCCTAGTAACGTGTGAGAGATATGCTTCCTAGTAACGTGTGAGAGATATGTTTCCTAGTAACATGTGAGAGATATGTTTCCTAGTAACGTGTGAGAAATATGCTTCCTAGTAACGTGTGAGAGAGATGTTTCCTAGTAACGTGTGAGAGATACTTTTCCTAGTAACGTGTGAGAGATATGTGTCCTAGTAACGTGTGAGAGATACAGTATGTTTTCTAGTAACGTGTGAGAGATATGTTTTCTAGTAACGTGTGAGAGATATGTTTTCTAGTAACGTGTGAGAGATACTTTTCCTAGTAACGTGTGAGAGATATGTTTCCTAGTAACGTGTGAGAGATATGTTTTCTAGTAACGTGTGAGAGATACTTTTCCTAGTAATGTATCTCTTACTTTTACTTACTCTTACTTTTCCTAGTAACGTGTGAGAGATATGTTTCCGAGTAACGTGTGAGAGATATGTTTCCTAGTAGCGTGTGAGAGATATGTTTCCTAGTAGCGTGTGAGAGATATGTTTCCTAGTAACGTGTGAGAGATATGTTTCCTAGTAACGTGTGAGAGATATGTTTCCTAGTAACGTGTGAGAGATATGTTTCCTAGTAACGTGTGAGAGATATGTTTTCTAGTAACGTGAGAGATACGTTTCCTAGTAACGTGTGAGAGATATGTTTCCTAGTAACGTGTGAGAGATATGTTTTCTAGTAACGTGTGAGAGATACTTTTCCTAGTAACGTGTGAGAGATACTTTTCCTAGTAACATGTGAGAGATATGTTTCCTAGTAACGTGTGAGAAATATGCTTCCTAGTAACGTGTGAGAGATATGCTTCCTAGTAACGTGTGAGAGATATGTTTCCTAGTAACGTGTGAGAGATATGTTTCCTAGTAACGTGTGAGAGATATGTTTCCTAGTAACGTGTGAGAGATATGTTTCCTAGTAACGTGTGAGAGATCTGTTTCCTAGTAACGTGTGAGAGATACTTTTCCTAGTAACGTGTGAGAGATATGTTTCCTAGTAACGTGTGAGAGATATGTTTCCTAGTAACATGTGAGAGATACAGTATGTTTCCTAGTAACGTGTGAGAGATATGTTTCCAAGTAACGTGTGAGAGATATGTTTCCTAGTAAAGTGTGAGATATACTTTTCCTAGTAATGTGTGAGAGATACTTTTCCTAGTAACGTGTGAGAGATGTTTCCTAGTAACGTGTGAGAGATATGTTTCCTAGTAACGTGTGAGAGATGTTTCCTAGTAACGTGTGAGAGCAATGTTTCCTAGTAACGTGTGAGATATGTTTCCTAGTAACGTGTGAGAGATATGCTTCCTAGTAACGTGTGAGAGATATGTTTCCTAGTAACATGTGAGAGATATGTTTCCTAGTAACGTGTGAGAAATATGCTTCCTAGTAACGTGTGAGAGAGATGTTTCCTAGTAACGTGTGAGAGATACTTTTCCTAGTAACGTGTGAGAGATATGTGTCCTAGTAACGTGTGAGAGATACAGTATGTTTTCTAGTAACGTGTGAGAGATATGTTTTCTAGTAACGTGTGAGAGATATGTTTTCTAGTAACGTGTGAGAGATACTTTTCCTAGTAACGTGTGAGAGATATGTTTCCTAGTAACGTGTGAGAGATATGTTTTCTAGTAACGTGTGAGAGATACTTTTCCTAGTAATGTATCTCTTACTTTTACTTACTCTTACTTTTCCTAGTAACGTGTGAGAGATATGTTTCCGAGTAACGTGTGAGAGATATGTTTCCTAGTAGCGTGTGAGAGATATGTTTCCTAGTAGCGTGTGAGAGATATGTTTCCTAGTAACGTGTGAGAGATATGTTTCCTAGTAACGTGTGAGAGATATGTTTCCTAGTAACGTGTGAGAGATATGTTTTCTAGTAACGTGTGAGAGATACGTTTCCTAGTAACGTGTGAGAGATATGTTTCCTAGTAACGTGTGAGAGATATGTTTTCTAGTAACGTGTGAGAGATACTTTTCCTAGTAACGTGTGAGAGATACTTTTCCTAGTAACATGTGAGAGATACTTTTCCTAGTAACGTGTGAGAAATATGCTCCCTAGTAACGTGTGAGAGAGATGTTTCCTAGTAACGTGTGAGAGATACTTTTCCTAGTAACGTGTGAGAGATATGTGTCCTAGTAACGTGTGAGAGATACAGTATGTTTTCTAGTAACGTGTGAGAGATATGTTTTCTAGTAACGTGTGAGAGATACTTTTCCTAGTAACGTGTGAGAGATATGTTTCCTAGTAATGTGTGAGAGATATGTTTTCTAGTAACGTGTGAGAGATACTTTTCCTAGTAATGTATCTCTTACTTTTACTTACTCTTACTTTTCCTAGTAACGTGTGAGAGATGTTTCCTAGTAACGTGTGAGAGATATGTTTCCTAGTAGCGTGTGAGAGATATGTTTCCTAGTAACGTGTGAGAGATATGTTTTCTAGTAACGTGTGAGAGATACTTTTCCTAGTAACGTGTGAGAGATATGTTTCCTAGTAACGTGTGAGAGATACTTTTCCTAGTAACGTGTGAGAGATATGTTTCCTAGTAACGTGTGAGAGATATGTTTTCTAGTAACGTGTGAGTGACATGTTTCCTAGTAACGTGTGAGAGATATGTTTCCTAGTACCGTGTGAGAGATACTTTTCCTAGTAACGTGTGAGAGATACTTTTCCTAGTAACGTGTGAGAGATATGTTTCCAAGTAACGTGTGAGAGATACTTTTCCTAGAAACGTGTGAGCGATATGTTTTCTAGTAACGTGTGAGAGATATGTTTCCTAGTAACTTGTGAGAGATATGTTTCCTAGTAACGTGTGAGAGATATGTTTTCTAGTAACGTGTGAGAGATATGTTTTCTAGTAACGTGTGAGAGATATGTTTCCTAGTAACGTGTGAGAGATACTTTTCCTAGTAACATGGGAGAGATACGTTTCCTAGTAACGTGTGAGAGATACGTTTCCTAGTAACGTGTGAGAGATATGTTTCCTAGTAACATGTAAGAGAGATGTTTCCTAATAACGTGTGAGAGACATGTTTCCTAGTAACGTGTGAGAGATATGTTTCCTAGTAACGTGTGAGAGAGATGTTTCCTAGTAACGTGTGAGAAAGATGTTTCCTAGTAACGTGTGAGAGACATGTTTCCTAGTAACGTGTGAGAGATATGTTTCCTAGTAGATATGTTTCCTAGTAGCATGTGAGAGATATGTTTCCTAGTAGCGTGTGAGAGATATGTTTCCTAGTAACGTGTGAGAGATATGTTTCCTAGTAACGTGTGAGAGATATGTTTCCTAGTAACGTGTGAGAGATATGTTTCCTAGTAACGTGTGAGAGAGATGTTTCTGAGTAACGTGTGAGAGATATGTTTCCTAGTATCGTGTGAGAGATATGTTTCCTAGTAACGTGTGAGAGATATGTTTCCTAGTAACGTGTGAGAGATCAATGATCTTTTTAGTGTGTCCTCACACACACCTGCACACGTCATGTCTGCTTTATGTGTATACTCAACAACACAATGTAATACTAGCATTACGCCTCCGGGGGACAAATGGTTGGTGTTATGCTGTCTGCTTATTTTGTCTTTCTGCATGTGTCCTCTTTTGTTGAATCAGGTCAAAAATGTGTGTAACTGTAGAGTAGACTAACCCAAGTTGTCACCCTACTCATGCATTATGCTGATCTAATTTGAAGGAAAGTCTTAAATCAAATTCAAGATTAATTTGAGCCGGCGTCATACACACCATATGGACAAAAGTATGAGGACACCTAGCCACCAAACCTACAAGAAATAGATGTAGTGTCAAATTAATGTGTTACTTGTGAATAATTAGTTCCAATCATATTTACTGTTATGTTTAATCGTGTTAATCTCATTTTGAATGTCTAACGTTACTGTGTCTGTATGCCTGCGAGTTATCTCGCTCGCTTCGTCTGCTTGACTGAGGGCAGCAACAGTAAGACAATATGTAGCCACGCAAAGGAGCCTTTATTTTGTCACAAGACTGATGTTAGCCGCTTTAAATAGCGGGTGTTATATCTTTCAAATAGTATAAAGTATTCATTATAAAATTAAAAATGCATCGTAACAGTGTTAGGCAGCAAGGTGGAACAGCGGTTAGTGCATGTGCCTCATAGTAAGAAAGTCCTGGATTCTTTCTGTGTGGAGTTTGCATGTTCTCCCTGTGACTGCGTGGGTTCACTCTGGGTACTCCGGCTTCCTCCCACCTCCAAAGACATGCACCTGGGGATAGGCCCCTCCCACTTCCAAAGACATGCACCTGGGGATAGGCCCCTCCCACTTCCAAAGACATGCACCTGGGGATAGGCCCCTCCCACCTCCAAAGACATGCGCCTGGGGATAGGCCCCTCCCACCTCCGAAGACATGCACCTGGGGATAGGCCCCTCCCACCTCCAAAGACATGCGCCTGGGGATAGGCCCCTCCCACCTCCAAAGACATGCACCTGAGGATAGGTTGATTGGCAACACTAAATGGTCCCTAGTGTGTGAATGTTGTCCATCTGTGTTGTCCCTGTGATGAGGTGGCGACTTGTCCAGGGTGTTTTGATTGATTGATTGAAACTTTTATTAGTAGATTGCAAAGGAAGAGAATACATGATTTGAAACAGTACAGTTTACACAATACAGTACATCCATGCATCCATTTTCTACCGCTTGTCCCTTTTGGGGTCGCGGGGGGTGCTGGAGCCTATCTCAGCTCACACCCTAGGACATATTCCGTACAATTGACCACTACATGGTAACACCCGGATAAGTTTTTCAACTTGTTTAAGTCGGGGTCCACGTTCATCAATTCAGGGTGTACCCCGCCTTCCGCCCGAATGCAGCTGAGATAGGCTCCAGCGACCCCGGAAGGGACAAGCGGTAGAAAATGGATGGATGGATGGATGGAGATTGAACTTGTTATTTAGTCAGGTTTGGGACAGGTGTGCTGCTGGTGTAGCCACAGTGTGCACGTCTGATGTTGCTCACATGGGCTCCACTGAATGCTCAGGGAGTTTTTGCGTTTGCTCACACACATGAAAAATTAGAGGGAACATTGGTGTTGGTGCATGTCAGCTTGGCAGGTGGAAGTCTGCTGTAGCCTCTCTGATAGAAGTGAGGCTGGTCAAAGTGACATCTGAAGGCTTCCTCCTACAAGAAAGCTGCTTCTTGTGTGCTCACTAGTCAGGACCACTGCTCATGTATACCTGTTGGACTTAGCTTAATAGTATTTCTATGCAGGCTTTTCATTTTTACATTTTTGATTAGCAGATGATCCTTTAGTAATTGATTGCATTACAAAGATTTATACTCCATAAACAGTTCAAATGTTTTTGATATTGTACTGTATAAAACCCAGCAGGAAGATATAAAAACTTTATTTTTTCTACACAATGCCAACTATAAATCCATCTTTTGCCTGAATGTACATTTTGTAAAAGATGGAGCTTTATGACATCCTCTGAGCTATTATCTTCTTGCAAACAACATGTTGCTCACTGCTGCAAGTGAGATAATGTTACTATTAACTTGATGATGTAACTACAGTTAAATAATAATAATAATAATAATACATTTTATTTAGTATAGCGCTTTTCAGAGCACTCAAAGACACCATACAGATTAAAAAATTTAAATATGAAACAGTTTAAAGTAATAATATAAAATTCAGGAAATATAAAAGCAGTACATTGTAAAATACATAATAATACAGGACAATTACAAGACCGGACATTACAAGACACAGAACACTGGTTAAAAGCAGATCTGAATAGGTGTGTTTTGAGAAGGCTTTTGAAGGTGGGAAGGTCTGGGCAGTCACAGATGGGTTTGGGAAGAGTGTTCCAGAGGGTGGGAGCAGCGATGGAGAAGGCCCTGTCACCCCAGGTCCGTAGATTGGTTCTGAGTGTCAGTTGGTACAAAATACTTTAAAAAAAGACTGCATTCATGATAATGATTAGATTTGTGGCAGCAAAACGACGTCATTGAATATCCTGAAGTGTTGAAGGAGTTTCAGCTCATTCGCATGTCACGGCAAATATCAAGAGACTTGAATTGGCTTCTTGTCGTTTGGCTTGCATATCATTCAGACTACTTTAGTCTGCAAAGGCAACAAGAATGTCATCATCAGACGTTTGACTAGGAATGTAGGACTTGCATAATATTCCAGCTCAACAAGATAACTCGGAATGGATTCAATAATTTATCAAGTTGTGGCATTTCCATGCATTTTTTGTTATCTTTAGGGAGTGGAATTAGCAGCTGACAAATGTCAAATTAAGATGTGAAAGTTATTTTTTTCACACGTTACAAATTATTTACAATTGCCCTTTATTGCCATTTTCCATCAGACAAGTAATTAATTTGCATGATGAGGCAGCTACAATCGGGCGGAAGGCGGGGTACACCCTGGACAAGTCGCCACCTCATCGCAGGGCCAACACAGATAAACAGACAACATTCACACTCACATCCACACACTAGGGCCAATTTAGTGTTGCCAATCAACTTATCCCCAGGTGCATGTCTTTGGAAGTGGGAGGAAGCCGGAGTACCCGGAGGGAACCCACGCAGTCACGGGGAGAACATGCAAACTCCACACAGAAAGATCCCGAGCCCGGGATTGAACCCAAGACTACTCAGGACCTTCGTATTGTGAGGCAGATGCACTAACCCCTCTTCCGCCTATCTCACCGTGTAGCTGAGATAGGCTCCGGCGCCCCCCGCGACCCCAAAAGGGAATACGCGGTAGAAAATGGATGGATGGATGGATGATGAGGCAGCTACAGCTTGTTCAGAACGCTGCTGCTAGAGTTCTAACAAAGACCAAAAAATGTGAGCACATTACACCAATTCTTAAATCCTTACATTGGCTCCCTGTACATCAGAGAATTGATTTCAAAATCCTCCTGCTCACATATAAATCACTACTTGGTCTAGGGCCGAAGTATATCACCGATATGCTCCCACTATATAAGCCCTCTAGATCACTAAGATCTTCTGAGACCAATCTGTTAGCGGTTCCCAAAGTAAACTCAAATCAAGGGAGAGCATCATTCAGTCACTATGCAACAAATAGCTGGAATAAACTTCCTGAAGATGTCAGACTTTCCCCAACTCTGACTACTTTTAAAACTAGACTGACAACTTTTATGTTCACCTTAGCTTTCAGCTAAATCTTTTAATCTTCTAACTTTTAACGTCCGCACTGTTTTTATTTTTATTGTCTGCATTTTAATTTTGCTTTTATTTTCTTTCATTTCACTTTGTTGTCTGTGAAGCACTTTGAGTCTGCCTTGTGTATGAAAAGTGCTATACAAAAATAAAGTTGCCTTGCCTTGCCTTGCCATGAAACAATTTCTGAATTGGTTTGGTTACATTTTGAGTTTAACACAAGTCAGTTGTTATCATCTTGGCAACTTGCATATACATACTGTACATACTGTACGCATGTTTCTATCACTGACAATCATTCAGACTTGGGTATTATTGAGATTAAACTGCATACAAGTCATAATGATGTTTTGGAATACACAAGTACTTCAACTGCACAGCTTAATTGGTTGCGTGACAGAGCTCTTAACTCAAAACACTTGGATCTCAGATCAAAGTCTCCCATCAAAATGAATAGAAATCAATTTAATTGATGCTTGGCCCCCCAAAACAACACCTTTTTAACATGTAGCATGTCTTTTAAAAAGAACTATTGTATAAAAACAAAAAGTATAATATCAAGTAATGTAATAATAATGTACAGCATCTGTCATGTTTTTGATGTCTTTATTTCTTTTTAATTCTATGATGTCATCCACTTCTTCTTGTGAGCCCTGTCCTTCATACTCACTTTCTTCCTTACCATGCTTGGAAAACAAAGTGATGTCCATCTCTAGCTGTAAGCTGATGCTTGCGAGGAAGTCCAGAGAGACACTCTTAGGTTGGGGCCACTTCTAAGTTGAGGTACAAATATTATAACGCAGGGGTCCCCAATTTGTGACGAAGAGGCCACACTGGGTTAAAACAATTTGGCCGGTTGTGTGTGTGTGCGTGTTGGTGTGTGTGTGTAATTTTTTTCTGTTGTTCTCCTGTCCCCCTTTTTCCCCACAATTTCTCCCTCTGTCTTAGTTCTTCTTCTTCTTTCTATCCCCTCCTGTTTCGGTCCAGCTGCACCAAACACTAAATATTTCCAAACCTTAATTCAAGTCTCATACAAATAAGGCCACTATCCCACACTTCCCTTTTGTAAAGTAAATGTGTACAACAGATAGACAATATGATTTGCCTGATGGACAGGATAGATAAAAAAAAAGATATATATTAAAATGAATAAATAAATTGGGGACTTTCCAGAGGCCAGATTGTAGATGAGCAATGATAATGATATGTCAACAATAGGGATGTCCGATATAAATGCGTTAAAATGTAATATCGGAAATAATTGGTATCGTTTTTTTTATTATCGGTGTAGCTGCTGACAGAAGCACATTGTATATATGTTATATAATTTCATAGTTGGTTAGAGTAAATAAATACAATGTATAAATATAAGTTCATATTTACATTTAATGTGATTAAAAATTTATTTTCTTTGGTAATTTCATGCAAGTATAAGTTAACTTTATTTTTGTTACAAAACTCATGTAAATTGGAGAGGAACATATTTTTTGTTCCGGTTTGGTCACATTGTTGGGGGGACAATTAATATGTGACGGAAAAAAGGGAAGCAGCATGAGACAGCAAATGGAAGAGATTAATGGAGTCTCGTCTTGGAAAGAAACTTTATTCCCTCTGAGTTTGTGAGGCCAATGAGGTATGATTCTTTTTGATATGTATGTGAAATCAATGTGTTTTATGTTATTGGATGTCAGACTAATTGTAAGTTCTGTTTTTTCTTATTTATTAGTTCTGACGGCATTATTTTGGCATTGTGTTGGCATCGTTGTGACGAGGAGAAGGTGTGGCTGAAAATAAATGTCTGTTTGAGAAAAACGAACAACTTGAGCCTTGATTAAGACCTCGGAGAGAGTAACAGTCAGAACTCAGCCTACATCGCGCTGAAGAGAAAGAGAGACGGAGAGGGAGCCTGTCGCAGCAGCGGAGCCGTTAACGAGCAGCTGTTTGATGAGTGACATCGCTCTCAATCTTCAAAGGAAAGAAGCCGCATGCACGGAAATCCAGAAGCAATCAGGGTCCAACGGTGCAGCGTGGTTAACTCAACACCAAGTAACACGTTTAAAACAAGTTAAATGTGAATGTTGGTTTAACCTGCTAACTTGAAAAGGGACTTTCTAAATGCTAAAAGGGATATCCTGCTGTGGTGCGAAGTAATTATTTAAGTTAAGAAAGTGCTTGTATGATACAAGGTGATATCATTGCAAAGCTTATCTTAAATTAATTGCTTGTTTTGGTTTTGGCAATTTAAAAGAGCACATCAAGGTATTTAAAAGGCACATTTATAATACATTTTTGATATTGAAATGTATGTGTGTTTTATAACAAGTGGAAGAAGATAAACTTTAACTAAAAATACTGTCATAATACACAAACTTTATTTTTTAAAGAAAAAGCAAACCTAAACATATCTAAGTTGACAGTTAGCCTACATTTAAATTTTTATTCAACTACAGTTAATACATTTTCATCCAAACTTTCAAGTTGGCTAATATTCAAACCAAATCAAGCTAAAACACAAAATCAATAGGCTAGCAACATGTCTGACCAAGAACGAATGGACACTCGACACGCTGTGGTGTTGCTGCAAGAAGATCCTGGAGAAGTTGTGATCCCAAATCCCCATGAGCCGAGCACAAGTCAAGCAGTGAAAGAAGAGGGCTTAAGGAAAAGTACAAGACCCAGAAAGCTCACTGAGAAAGGCCAAGCGTTTCATGAGGAAATGGTGAGCAAGCTTCAAGCTCGATTCAACGCCAGTTATGAAAAATGGAAATCTACTGCCAAACAAGCAAAAAGAGCACTTGACGCATCTGATATAGCAAGCTTGCGCGATCACATTGCTCGTATACAAGAAACTTCTGGTGAAGTCATGCAAGCATATGAAGAACTACGTAGTCATGAAACTCCTGATGGAAACACTCACCGCAGAGTTGACACATGTGATGCAGTTTCTCAGAAGGTTTTCCAACAAGCACAAGAGAATCTTGCAGCAGAAGAAGATGAGCGAGATCAAGACAAGAGGTCATTTCACTGGAGTGAAACTCGCTCAGCGTTTATTTTAGCATCGTTGCAAAGATCCAAAAACTCAAGTAGTCGACGTTCAAGTCAGCTGTCTGCAAAAAGGCAAGACGCAGCAGCAGAAGTAGCTGCAGCTGAAGCCACTCTGTTGGTCTTAGAAGAAATGGAACGTGGCAAAAGTGAACTCGAAATGCTTGAGAAAGAAATGGAACGAAAGAAGAGGGAGCTTGAACGCTTGGAAACGGTAAAGCAAATGAATGCTGCAAAAGCGCGACTGGAAGTGTATGAACAAGAAGGCAACTCAGATGAGGAATTGTCAGATCTTCTGCATGGAAGGAGCACACCAAAAAATCTACCATCCAAGCCTATAAGACATTCTGAAGTGAAAATTGAATATTCAGGTTGCAATCCATATGCACAACCATTCATACCAAAAGACACCACAAGAGGGCAACCTGCTAGCAATAAAACACCAGAAGATGGCATAACAGCACTGGCTACATCAACATTTGCCGTCTACCGGTTCCAGAGCCCGCAGTTTTCAATGGAGATCCCATCAAGTACAAGGATTGGAAAATGTCTTTTCAATTACTGATTGAAAGAAAGACCATCCCAGTGGCTGAAAAGATCTACTACCTCCGAAAGTATGTTGGCGGTCCTGCGAGAAAGGCAGTTGAAAGCTACTTTCTGCTCGGAACAGAAATGGCATACCGTACAGCTTGGAACACTCTGGAAGAAAGATATGGTAGTCCATTTGTAATCGCCAAAGCTTTCAGAGATAATCTCTCAGCATGGCCAAGAATTGGAACCAAGGATAATGTGGAACTAAGAGAGTTCTCAGACTTTCTCAAAGGTTGCGAAGTGGCAATGCTACAGATAAAGAGTCTTCAAATTTTAAATGACTGCTATGAGAACCAGAGAATGCTCAGCAAGCTTCCTGATTGGCTTACGGCAAGATGGAATCGTAAAGTAGTTGAGATTGAAGATCAGTGTGGTTCATTTCCTACATTCAGCCATTTTGTCAACTTTGTAGAAAAGGAAGCCAGGATCGCGTGCAACCCAGTGACATCTCTAAGTGCTCTCAAGGCAAACGATTCAGAGAAAGAGAAAGCGAAAACTCCAATGACTCGGAATGTTGGAGCAAGGACATTGATAAGCAGTACGGAGGAGAAAACCGATACACTGAAGTGTGAATTCTGTGAAAGGTCAAATCACAACATTCTGACATGTCGAAAGTTCATGGAGAAGGAGAACGCTGCAAAGGTGCAATTTGTAAAAGACAAGGGATTGTGTTTTGGTTGTCTTAAATCTGGACACATCTCAAAGAAATGCGAAAAGAGAAGTACCTGCAACACATGTAAGGGGAAACACCCAACATGCTTACATGAAGAACGAGACAAAGAGTCAAGAAAGAATAAGGACATCCAAAGAGAAACAAAGGGGACAAGTGAGTCAAAGGAAACCAAACAAACTAAGGAACCAAGTCAAGAAACACCAAATGAGGCTATCTCAAACCGTGTTATCCAAAGTGACAATATGACCTCACATCCACAATTGTTCCAGTGTGGTTGTCCACAAAAAGTAATCCAGAAAAAGAACTATTGCTTTACGTTCTTTTAGACAGTCAGAGTGACACAACATTTGTTCTGCAAGAAAAGGCAGATGTTTTGGACACAGACAAGAAAGATGTGCAGTTAAAGCTCTCCACACTGTCATCCAAAGACACAGTCGTTTCTAGTCAAAAGCTGACAGATCTACAAGTCAGAGGCTTCTACTCGTCAAAGAGAATCCCTCTTCCCATGACATATACAAGAGAGTTTATCCCTGCCAATCTACGTCACATTCCCACTCCGAACGCAGCAAGAGCATGGTCTCACTTAGAGCACCTCGCTGATGAGATCGCCCCTCTAATTGAATGCGATGTTGGTCTGCTAATAGGGTACAACTGTTCACAAGCTCTGGTACCCAGAGAAGTCGTGTCAGGAAGAGACAATGAGCCCTTTGCTCAGAAAACAGATCTTGGCTGGACCATAGTTGGAGGACTTGATCCATGTGTTGACTATGGAGATGCAATTGGATGCAGCCACAGGATTGTTGTCAAGGAAGTGACACCCAATTCACCATCTGATCAGTTGTTGAAGGAAGTGCACTACATTTGTCGCACCCAAGTCAAAGAAGTGATTACACCATTGGATGTGATTAAAGTGCTTGAGTCTGATTTCAACGAAAGAAAAGTGGAAGACTCTCATTTCTCCCAAGAAGACTTGCGGTTCATTTCAATAATGGAAAGAGGAGTGAAAATGCAAGAAGATGGTCATTGTGAACTACCTTTGCCTTTCAAACAAGACAGAACAAACTTACAGAACAACAAGAAATGTGCAGAACATCGACTCAAGTGTTTGAAGAAAAGATTTGAAAGAGACAAACAGTATCACAAAGACTACATGAAGTTCATGAATGAAACAATAGAGCGCGGAGGTGCAGAAAAGGTGCCTCCTGAAGAACTGGACAAAGGTCCTGCCTGGTACATTCCACATCATGGGGTGTACGATCCCCAAAAGCCCGGAAAAATAAGAGTGGTCTTCGATTGTTCGGTGAAGTATGAAGGAGTCTTGTTGAATGATTACTTTTTGACCGGACCAGAATTGACCAACAAGCTGGTGGGGGTCTTGTGCAAATTTCGGAATGGCCCAGGAGCAATCCATTGCTCTATTGTATTCGCGAAGTCCAGAGTAGCATCTACCAAAGTCACTGCAGTGCGTACAAGTGACATGCTCAATGCAGAGTTGGAGCTGAATGTTGAAGAATTCTTCTGGACAGATTCACAAGTAGTCTTGGGATATGTCAACAATGAGGCAAGACGCTTTCATGTGTTCGTAGCGAACCGCATCCAATGTATCAGAGAGAGTACCAAACCCACACAGTGGAAATATGTTGCATCAGAGGACAATCCTGCAGACCATGCGTCGCGTGGACTCAAGGCCAAAGAACTAATCGCCTCAAACTGGTTCAGTGGGCCAAGTCTTCTATGGCAAGAAGAGCTACCCAGTGGAGAGTGCAAGGTGGGAGAACTTGACGCAAGAGACTCAGAAGTACGCAAAGCTGTCGTACACCGCACACTCAAGGTGGTTTCTCTGGAAGAACGTTTTGAGAAGTTCTTCAGCTGGTCGAGATTTGTCAAAGCTATTGCAAGGCTCACCAGATTTGTGAAGGAAGACCTATACCTACGCAAGAGATGGCGTAGAGTGCAATATCTCGCCAATGAGTTCTGGCGAAGATGGAGAAAGGAATACTTGTTGAACCTACAGCAAAGACAGAAATGCCAGAAGACAAGAAGGAATGCCAAAGTCAATGATAAAGTGCTCATACAAGATGACACAGCACCCAGAAACGATTGGAAACTCGCTAAGGTCACTGCAGTGTATCCAAGTGAAGATGGATGTGTGCGCAAAGTGCAGCTTCTAATCAGTGACTCTACATTAGATGACCATGGCACACGACTCAACAAGAAGACACACTTGGACAGACCTATCCACAAGACAGTTACACTGTTAGAAGCAGAATAGACCCACACTAGTCTGAAAAGGGAAAACACATTAGATTTGGTGGGAGTGTAGCTGCTGACAGAAGCACATTGTATATATGTTATATAATTTCATAGTTGGTTAAAGTAAATAAATACAATGTATAAATATAAGTTCATATTTACATTTAATGTGATTAAAAATGTATTTTCTTTGGTAATTTCATGCAAGTATAAGTTAACTTTATTTTTGTTACAAAACTCATGTAAATTGGAGAGGAACATATTTTTTGTTCCGGTTTGGTCACATTGTTGGGGGGACAATTAATATGTGACGGAAAAAAGGGAAGCAGCATGAGACAGCAAATGGAAGAGATTAATGGAGTCTCGGCTTGGAAAGAAACTTTATTCCCTCTGAGTTTGTGAGGCCAATGAGGTATGATTCTTTTTGATATGTATGTGAAATCAATGTGTTTTATGTTATTGGATGTCAGACTAATTGTAAGTTCTGTTTTTTCTTATTTATTAGTTCTGACGGCATTATTTTGGCATTGTGTTGGCATCGTTGTGACGAGGAGAAGGCGTGGCTGAAAATAAATGTCTGTTTGAGAAAAACGAACAACTTGAGCCTTGATTAAGACCTCGGAGGGAGTAACAATCGGTATCGTTTTTTGTTTTTTTTAATTAAATCAACATAAAAAACACAAGATACACTTAGAATTAGTGCACTAACCCAAAAAACCTCCCTCCCCCAAAAGGGTTGTTTCTTTCTGTTATTAATATTCTGTTTCCTACATTATATATCAATATATATCAATACAGTCTGCAAGGGATACAGTCCGTAAGCACACATGATTGTGCCTGCTGCTGGTCCACTAATAGTACTAACCTTTGACAGTTAATTTTACTCATTTTCATTAATTACTAGTTTCAATGTAACTGTTTTTATATTGTTTTACTTTCTTTTTTATTCAAGAAAATGTTTTTAATTTATTTATCTTATTTTATTACATTTTTTTTAAAGTACCTTATCTTCACCATACCTGGTTGTCCAAATTAGGCATAATAATGTGTTAATTCCACGACTGTATATATCTGTTGATATCGGTATCGGTAATTAAAGAGTTGGACATTATCGGTTATCGACAAAAAGCCATTATCGGACATCCCTAGTCAACAATATTTGAATGCAGTTTGTTTACAGCTATGCATTTATTGTCAATATTTTAACTAGTGGTAAGCAAAATAACTGATGGGGTCCATTATTGATCATTAGGAAGTCCAGTTCACTACTTATTAATCTTTTTTATACAAACATTGAGGCAAAATTAAAGTGCAGTACAGCAGATGTGCTGTTTATTCAGTCTCAACTAGTTTGCTGTTACAAGAAGTACAATACAACATTTTGGCTATGGAAAGTTTTCTGTTTAAAGTACAATACAACATGTTGGCTATGGAAAGTTTTCTGTTTAAAGATGTACAATACAACATGTTGGCTATGGAAAGTTGAGCTTCATTCATGTGGACATTTTTTCCTTTAAGGAACTCCAAAAAGGAACTGAACGACATTCGCTTTGAATTCACTCCAGGACGAGGTGAGAGCTGAGCAGCTTTGTTTATTACTGCGTGCGTTAACTGAATAATAGAAGAATGATGTTGTATTCCAATACAAGACACTGCTGATGGTGTTTCCCAAGAATTATTCTCCGCCGGTCTTGTCCACGGACTTGATGTTGGAACTGGTATTGGTTTTTCTTCTCCTTTCCGACACGTTTCTTTGGATATTTGAAGTGACATTTTTTGTTCTCTTGTTTCTTTCCACATTCCAGTGGCTGCTAACCTTCAGAAGATTGTAGATGACCCAACTACCTACAAAGTATTGACCTTTAAGCTGGTGAGTCTGCTCATAATTGATGGCTGAGACCCTGTGAGGGACTAGAGACCGCTTGTTGGTCACCATATCAAACTACCAGATACTTTTGCAAACGCCGTTTCCATATGAGTTGGGAAATTGTGTTAGATGTAAATATAAACGGAATACAATGATTTGCAAATCATTTTCAACCCATATTCAGTTGAATATGCTACAAAGACAACATATTTGATGTTCAAACTGATAAACGTTTTTGTTTTTTTTGCAAAAAATCATTAACTTTAGAATTTGATGCCAGCAACACGTGACAAAGAAGTTGGGAAAGTTGGCAAAAAATACTGATAAAGTTGAGGAATGCTCATCAAACACTTATTTGGAACATCCCACAGGTGAACAGGCAAATTGGGAACAGGTGGGTGCCATGATTGGGTATAAAACTAGATTCCATGAAATGCTCAGTCATTCACAAACAAGGATGGGGCGAGGGTCACCACTTTGTCAAGAAATGCGTGAGCAAATTGTTGAACAGTTTAAGAAAAACCTTTCTCAACCAGCTATTGCAAGGAATTTAGGGATTTCACCATCTACGGTCCGTAATATCATCAAAGGGTTCAGAGAATCTGGAGAAATCACTGCACGTAAGGAGCTAAGCCCGTGACCTTCGATCCCTCAGGCTGTACTGCATCAACAAGCGACATCAGTGTGTGAAAGATATCACCACATGGGCTCAGGAACACTTCAGAAACCCACTGTCAGTAACTACAGTTGGTCGCTACATCTGTAAGTGTAAGTTAAAACTCTCCTATGCAAGGCGAAAAACGTTTATCAACAACACCCAGAAACGCAGTCGGCTTCGCTGGGCCTGAGCTCATCTAAGATGGACTGATATAAAGTGGAAAAGTGTTCTGTGGTCTGACGAGTCCACATTTCAAATTGTTTTTGGAAACTGTGGACGTCGTGTCCTCTGGACCAAAGAGGAAAAGAACCATCCGGATTGTAATAGGCGCAAAGTGTAAAAGCCAGCATCTGTGATGGTATGGGGGTGTATTAGTACCCAAGACATGGGTAACTTACACATCTGTGAGACGCCATTAATGCTGAAAGGTACATACAGATTTTGGAGCAACATATGTTGCCATCCAAGCAACGTTACCATGGACGCCCCTGCTTGTTTCAGCAAGACAATGCCAAGCCACGTGTTACATCAACGTGGCTTCATAGTAAAAGAGTGCGGGTACTAGACTGGCCTGCCTGTAGTCCAGACCTGTCTCCCATTGAAAATGTGTGGCGCATTATGAAGCCTAAAATACCACAACAGAGACCCTCGGACTGTTGAACAACTTAAGCTGTACATCAAGCAAGAATGGGAAATAATTCCACCCGAGAAGCTTAAAAAATGTGTCTCCTCAGTTCCCAAACGTTTACAGAGTGTTGTTAAAAGGAAAGGCCATGTAACACAGTGGTGAACATGCCCTTTCCCAACTACTTTGGCACGTGTTGCAGCCATGAAATTCTAAGTTAATTATTATTTGCAAAAAAAAAAAAAAGTTTATGAGTTTGAACATCAAATATGTTGTCTTTGTAGTGCAATCAATTGAATATGGGTTGAAAAAGGATTTGCAAATCATTGTATTCCGTTTATATTTACATCTAACACAATTTCCCAACTCATATGGAAACGGGGTTTGTACAAACTATTCGGTAGTAGGTCAAATTGGACCTTTTACAATAATGATAATGTTCTTGCCAGAGAGGTATTCATTTATCAAGTATTTGGTTACTGGTACTCTCTTAAAACACTAATTAATCTTCTCTCAAGATTTGGGACCTGGGAGCAGTTAAAGCTGCCATTCAGTGTTTCAGTGAGGGCTGATTTAGAGATCAAGGACTTCAATCAGAAATTCTATTTTGAGCCCTCACTGCTGCCTCAACTTTAGGATGAGACTGTTGTGAAGTGTATGCTATCTTGTTTTTAATGTGTCCGTCCAAATTATTGTGCGTGCGACAATTTATTTGCATGGTTTCTATGTTTATAGCGGTATTCAAGATCTTAATGTGGCCCAAAAACAGTGTATCTTCTTTCAAATTTAAGGAAGTTATGACATTAACAACTTTCACAGTAGACTGGAAACTTGATTTTTCCAAACTTAATTGGTTCTTGAACAAGATTATCCACTACTGTGTTTGCACGGATGACAAAGGCGGACGCGTGCAAATTTTCAGGATTTATGCAGATCCCAATTACAGATCAGCAGGTACCAGAAGGTAAGAAAAGTTGCTTTTGCATAATATTGTGAAACAGAACGCCAGATAATATGTCTTGCCTTATACACACACCATAATAATACAAACCCCGTTTCCATATGAATTGGGAAATTGTGTTAGATGTAAATATAAACGGAATACAATGATTTGCAAATCCTTTTCAACCCATATTCAATTGAATGCACTACAAAGACAACATATTTGATGTTCAAACTCATAAACTTAATTTTTTTTTTGCAAATAATAATTAACTTAGAATTTCATGGCTGCAACACGTGCCAAAGTAGTTGGGAAAGGGCATGTTCACCACTGTGTTACATCACCTTTTCTTTTAACAACACTCAATAAACGATTGGGAACTGAGGAAACAAATTGTTGAAGTTTTGAAAGTGGAATTCTTTCCCATTCTTTTTTTATATAGAGCTTCAATCGTTCTACAGTCCGGGGGTCTCCGCTGTCGTATTTTACGCTTCATAATGCGCCACACATTTTCGATGGGAGACAGGTCTGGACTGCAGGCGGGCCAGGAAAGTACCCGCACTCTTTTTTTACAAAGCCACGCTGTTGTAACACGTGCTGAATGTGGCTTGGCATTGTCTTGCTGAAATAAGCAGGGGCGTCCATGAAAAAGACGGCGCTTAGGAGGCAGCATATGTTGTTCCAAAACCTGTATGTACCTTTCAGCATTAATGGTGCCTTCACAGATGTGTAAGTTACCCATGCCTTGGGCACTATGCACCCCCATACCATCACAGATGCTGGCTTTTGAACTTTGCGTCGATAACAGTCTGGATGGTTCGCTTCCCCTTTGGTCCGGATGACACGATGTCGAATATTTCCAAAAACAATTTGAAATGTGGACTCGTCAGACCACAGAACACTTTTCCACTTTGCATCAGTCCATCTTAGATGATCTCGGGCCCAGAGAAGCCGGCGGCGTTTCTGGATGTTGTTGATAAATGGCTTTTGCTTTGCATATAGAGCTTTAACTTGCACTTACAGATGTAGCGACCAACTGTATTTAGTGACAGTGGTTTTCTGAAGTGTTCCTGAGCCCATGTGGTGATATCCTTTAGAGATTGATGTCGGTTTTTGATACAGTGCCGTCTGAGGGATCGAAGGTCACGGTCATTCAATGTTGGTTTCCGGCCAACGTGGAGTGATTTCTCCAGATTCTCTGAACCTTTTGATGATATTATGGACCGTTGATGTTGAAATCCCTAAATTTCTTGCAATTGCACTTTGAGAAATGTTGTTCTTAAACTGTTTGACTATTTGCTCACGCAGTTGTGGACGAAGGGGTGTACCTTGCCCCATCCTAATTTTTTGGGAAGCTGTTTTTATACCCAATTAGCCGGCACACCTGTGGGATGTTCCAAATAAGTGTTTGATGAGCATTCCTCAACTTTATCAGTATTTATTGCCACCTTTCCCAACTTCTTTGTCACGTGTTGCTGGCATCAAATTCTAAAGTTAATGATTATTTGCAAAAAAATAAATGTTTATCAGTTTGAACATCAAATATGTTGTTTTTGTAGCATATTCAACTGAATATGGGTTGAAAATGATTTGCAAATCATTGTATTCCGTTTATATTTACATCTAACACAATTTCCCAACTCATATGGAAACGGGGTTTGTACTTGTATCTCTGACTACGGTAGCTGTAATGGGCCGACAATCCATCAAGCGGTGCGGCTTCAAAGTCATAATAAAACATTTTGACAGATGTTTGAGTGCCGTGTGCAATGTTCTATATTTTCAATGGAACATTTAAAGTTTTGGTGTTGTTTACTGGTGTCATATTGCAGTCTACACGTATCTCTTATGTATGACTGCGATCTACTGGTCACACTTATCATCATATAAAATATAAAATAAAATAGCTTCGAGGTCAGTAAGCACAACCAGAATTATTCCGTACATTAGGCGTACCGGGTTATAAGGCGCACTGTCGATATTTGAGAAAATGAAAGGATTTTAAGTGCGCCTTATAGTCCGGAAAATAGGATACTTTTGAGATTGTTGCCATCGACCTTTATTGACCTCCACTTTCTTCTTGCAGGCATCCTGCTGTGACGACACGGAGCTCCCAGACGAGGTGAAACTGATCGGCTTTGCACAGCTGAGCCTCAGCTGATGTTGGTTTGGTGACACAAGGCCTACAAGAGGAACAAAAGCACCACTTCCTCCCTCCTCCCGTGTTCCTCCGCCAGCTCACCATCCGGGATCAGGATCAAGCCCAGGAAGTCCACATGTACTCAGGATGTGAAAGAAGGTGATTAAAATGTAGCTTTGAATGTTTTATTTATTCCTTTTCTGTTGTCGTCTGTGTTCCACAAAGCTCTTCATTATTTATTGAGGGCAGTTTTTTGTTTTTTGTTTAGTTTTGCCAAAACCTGATTAGCTTTGACTAGCGCTCCACAAACCTGCTGAGTTTCTCTGCAAAGCACACTTGTCAAATGTGAGACACAAAAAAGACAAATAATTGTATTCTACAAAGGAGTATCAGGCTGACATGGACAAGAAGAAATGATCAGTTGCTGC
This sequence comes from Nerophis lumbriciformis, assembly GCF_033978685.3. Classification (NCBI taxonomy): domain Eukaryota; kingdom Metazoa; phylum Chordata; class Actinopteri; order Syngnathiformes; family Syngnathidae; genus Nerophis; species Nerophis lumbriciformis. The sequence continues at coordinate 12,675,488 of NC_084560.2, read as the reverse complement.
CAATAAAGTCTTAATACTCTTAAGAATATGGAGGAGAAAAAAGTTGCAAAGTAATTCTGTAATATTAAAAACAACTTAAGCCAGTGAATGTCAAAATGACTAAACACTTTTTAACTATACTTTAACCTTGTTTTTTTGCAATAATACACAACTTTATTGTTGTAAAATTTGGATTTTATCCCTTTTTAGCAATGTTGCTTTATTCTCATAACATATTTTATTACATTTTTGCATAAAATGATGTCTTAATGACAAGACTTTATTTTTGTAAACTGAGGACTCCCCATGAAAAAGCAACTTAGTTGTCATAGTGCAATAATTATTTCTCATACACATTATGACAGTGTGTCATTCTGTCGAAATATGAAGAAAATTACTATTTGTTTCTCAAAATATTTCATTATTTTACTTATTTATATTTCCAACTTTTCCTCACAATTGTGCAAGTTTTTCTTTTAAGTTGACATCTTTTTTCTTGCAACATCACTCGTCTTTATACTTCATATATGTTAATTTCATTCTTGTGGTATTTTGATAAAAAGTCTTCCTGTCGTGTTACACAACAGTATTACGCAGTTCTAGTAAAAGTACAACTTTTCTACTCTTTTTTTTTTTTTTTTTTTTTTTTTAACACCCATGACTCGCTTTGTTGGACCAGATAAGCGCAAATGTTGACTTCCAATAAAGTTTCTTCTTCTCCTAATATGAGCCACAATTTCTGGTAAAATAAGGACATTGTCTTCTCGCAATGTAATATTATTTTATTCCTTTCTCAAAATATTTTCCTTTATATTAAAATATATTTTCCTTGCAAAATAAAATTGTTTCTATGTAATATTAGTATTTTTTTCTAATCAGATTAATCACATTTAAAAAAAATTGGGAAGAAACATGATTATTACTTGCTTGCTTAATTTAAATGAACTTGAATAATACCTCAGTATATGGACACAAATGCAATTTTATTGTCAGAATGTTATTTAGGAACATTATTTAAATGACTTCAATGCACAACATTTATTTGCTGAAAACTTGGTATCAATTGTGCATTGACCACTATTTAACCTGTATCGCCTTTTATGGAACAAAGCTGAAGGAGCATCGTGATTAATCTGCCATTAATACAATATGTGTTGTGATTAATCGCACGAGTTAACTCTTCATTTTTGAGAGGCCTAATTACAAACTTTATTTCTGTACAATATTCATTATAACCTTGCTACTTAATATATGTAACTGTTCCTCAACATATTCCTTTATTGTTGTAAATACCAATGTATCGTTATCTTATTATTGGAAGGCTATTTACTGTAATATAGCAGCCTCATAGTCACGAAGACTTTATTGTCAGCAGCATAGTCCTTTGTGTCTTGAAGGTGCAGCCCTGATACGACTTGGACAAGAAGGTTACCGGTACTTCATGAATGAAAAGAGACCTCCATGCTGCTCACCACAGTGTTTGTTAATGCTTGTAAACGCTCAAGGTGCCTTGCTCATCTACCTGTGCCTCAGACAGTATTGTCACTGGGTCTGCCTGCTCGTGATTAGCGGTTGACTCGCGTTAGTCCAGCAGCAACATTAGATCTTTACTTTATTGCACTTTTGGGCGGAGATGTCCGCAGCCAACAAGCAGACGCCTTCGCCCTCGTAGACAACTTCCTGCTTTCCTGTTTTACCATCATACAGATCTGTGATGATGTCATTGTTCTGCGTTCCTATTTCCATTGCTCTGACCTGCTACACAATGCTCCTGATTGTATAAAATCATTCTTAAAACGTGCAATGGAAATAGTGATAAACCACACAAGTCTGGTAGCGAAATGTTGATGTTAAATATTTGACCTAATAATGAAATTCTTTATTTTATTAAATATAAAGTGTATGTCTGCCCCATGTAACCTAATGGTTTGTCATATGAGCAACAAATAAAATGATTGCTGTTAAGAAAATGCTGTGATCCTCATTCATTCAAATAAGTTCATCCTCTATTAATACTGTATTATTAAAAGGGATCCAAAAATCTATTTAGATCCTAATCACAATTCTTATTTATTTCTATTCTAAATGGATTAAAACATTTCCAAAATAGATTTTTTTTTTTAATCTAAATGATGTGAAATTGTTTTCTTTTTAATGTGTGTGTGTGTGTGTGTGTGTGCGCACATATATAATGTACAGCAGTGTTCCCCAACCACCGGGCTGTGGCCCGGTACCGGTCCGTGGACCGATTGGTACCGGGCCGCACAAGAAATTTAAAAAATATATATATTTTTTTTTTAAAAATTTTTTTATTTTATTAAATCAACATAAAAAACACAATATATACATTATATATCAACATAGATCAATACAGTCTGCAGGGATCTGTGAGAGTCTAGTCCATAGTGGATCTAACATAATAGTGTGAGAGTCCAGCCTATAGTGGATCTAACATAATAGTGTGAGAGTCCAGTTCATAGTGGATCTAACATAATAGTGTGAGAGTCCAGTCCATAGTGGATCTAGTTAATAGTGTGAGAGTCCAGTCCATAGTGGATCTAGTTGATAGTGTGAGAGTCCAGTTCATAGTGGATCCAACATAATTGTGAGAGTCCAGTCCATAGTGGATCTAGTTGATAGTGTGAGAGTCCAGTTCATTGTGGATCCAACATAATTGTGAGAGTCCAGTCCATAGTGGATCTAGTTAATAGTGTGAGAGTCCAGTCCATAGTGGATCTAACATAATAGTGTGAGAGTCTAGTCCATAGTGGCTCTAACATAATAGTGTGAGAGTCCAGTCCATAGTGGATCTAGTTAATAGTGTGAGAGTCCAGTCCATAGTGGATCTAGTTGATAGTGTGAGAGTCCAGTTCATAGTGGATCTAACATAATAGTGAGAGTCCAGTCCATAGTGGATCTAACATAATATTGTGAGAGTCCAGTCCATAGTGGATCTAACATAATAGTGAGAGTCCAGTCCATAGTGGATCTAACATAATAGTGTGAGAGTCCAGTCCATAGTGGATCTAACATAATAGTGAGAGTCCAGTCCATAGTGGATCTAACATAATAGTGTGAGAGTCCAGTCTATAGTGGATCTAACATAATAGTGTGAGAGTCCAGTCCATAGTGGATCTAGTTAATAGTGTGAGAGTCCAGTCCATAGTGGATCTAGTTGATAGTGTGAGAGTCCAGTTCATAGTGGATCTAACATAATAGTGTGAGAGTCCAGTCTATAGTGGATCTAACATAATAGTGTGAGAGTCCAGTCCATAGTGGATCTAGTTAATAGTGTGAGAGTCCAGTCCATAGTGGATCTAGTTGATAGTGTGAGAGTCCAGTTCATAGTGGATCTAACATAATAGTGAGAGTCCAGTCCATAGTGGATCTAACATAATATTGTGAGAGTCCAGTCCATAGTGGATCTAACATAATAGTGTGAGAGTCCAGTCCATAGTGGATCTAACATAATAGTGTGAGAGTCCAGTCCATAGTGGATCTAACATAATAGTGAGAGTCCAGTCCATAGTGGATCTAACATAATAGTGTGAGAGTCCAGTCTATAGTGGATCTAACATAATAGTGTGAGAGTCCAGTCCATAGTGGATCTAGTTAATAGTGTGAGAGTCCAGTCCATAGTGGATCTAGTTGATAGTGTGAGAGTCCAGTTCATAGTGGATCTAACATAATAGTGAGAGTCCAGTCCATAGTGGATCTAACATAATATTGTGAGAGTCCAGTCCATAGTGGATCTAACATAATAGTGTGAGAGTCCAGTCCATAGTGGATCTAACATAATAGTGTGAGAGTCCAGTCCATAGTGGATCTAACATAATAGTGAGAGTCCAGTCCATAGTGGATCTAACATAATAGTGTGAGAGTCCAGTCTATAGTGGATCTAACATAATAGTGTGAGAGTCCAGTCCATAGTGGATGTAGTTACTAGTGCGAGAGTCCAGGGGCTTTGGGGCCTTTTGCAGCTGCTAAAGTAGTGGTTATTAGTAGCTTGTTGACAATGAGTCAGAACTTCAAATTTTACAAGGTAATCCTCTGACATTATTTTAGTGTACGGGAGTATCATAACTTTGGAGGTGGTGACACCCCGGACAAGGACTAGATCTATCGCATTACCGTTGCAATGCGGGGGTTCATTTATTATTTGTGTAAGACCACAGCTATCAATTATAGTCTGGAGCGCAACACACGGAGGGTCTGACGGGGTATTCATCAGTGTGTGGACATCAGTATCAGTGTGTGGACATCAGTATAAGTGTGTGGACATCAGTATCAGTATGTGGACATCAGCGTGTGCTTTCCTTCAGACACTCCAGTTTCTTCCCACATTCCAAAAGTATTCATGTTAGCTTGATTGCAGACTGCAAGGCGTTAAATGTATCTGGTTTGGTGGCTGCAGGATTAGGTCTCTGCTTTTTGCAGATGATGTGGTCCTGATGGCTTCATCTGGCCAGGCTCTTCAGCTCTCACTGGATCGGTTCACAGCCAAGTGTGAAGCGACTGGGATGAGAATCAGCACTTCCAAGTCCGAGTCCATGGTTCTCACCCGGAAAAGGGTGGAGTGCCATCTCCGGGTTGGGGAGGAGACACTGCCCCAAGTGGAGGAGTTCAAGTACCTCGGAGTTTTGGTCACGAGTGAGGGAAGAGTGGATCGTTAAAACGACAGGCGGATCGCTGCAGTGATGTGGACCCTGTATCGACCTGTTGTGGTGAAGAAGGAGCTGAGCCGGAAGGCAAAGCTCTCAATTTACCAGTTGATCTACATTCCCATCCTCACCTATGGTCATGAGCTTTGAGTTATGACCGAAAGGACAAGATCACGGGTACAAGCGGCCGAAATGAGTTTCCTCCGCCGGGTGGCGGGTCTCTCCCTTAGAGATAGGTTGAGAAGCTCTGTCATTTGGGAGGAGCTCAAAGTAAAGCCGCTGCTCCTCCACATCGAGAGGAGCCAGATAAGGTGGTTCGGGCATCTGGTCAGGATGCCACCCGAGCGCCTCCCTAAGGAGGTGTTTAGGGCATGTCCGACCGGTAGGAGGCCACGGGGAAGACCCAGGACACGTTGGGAAGACTATGT
>NC_084560.2:12647920-12665420 GCF_033978685.3 Nerophis lumbriciformis | reverse complement strand
CTCTATAGAATCTCCTCTCTGGTCAACAAAAGCACCATGAAGATTCTGGCGGTAAGTCTCGTTCAACCCTTTTTTGATTACGCATGCACCTCCTGGTACCCTAGCACCTCCAAAACCCTCAAATCTAGACTCCAAACATCCCAGAACAAGCTAGTCAGATTACTTCTAGACCTCCACCCCAGATCCTACCTCACTCCTACCCACTTCTCCAAAGTGGGCTGGCTCAGGGTGGAGGACAGAGTAAAACAACTTGCACTGAGCCTTGTCTATAAAATCCGCTACACCTCCCTGATACCGAAGTACATGTCAAACTACTTCCTTAACGTAAATGACCGCCATAACCACAACACCAGGGGGAGCTCCACTAACCACGTTAAACCCAGATTCCGATCTAACAAAGGACTTAACTCATTCTCTTTCTATGCCACATCAATGTGGAATGCACTCCCAACAGGTGTAAAAGAAAGTGCATCTATATCCTCCTTCAAAACCGCACTAAAAGAACACCTCCAGGCAACTTCAACCCTAAACTAACACCCTCCCTTCCTCATCATACCTCCTCGGATTGTAAATAATCAAGTGTAAACAATCAAATGTAGATACTTTTTCTTATAATTTCTGATCTCTCTCTCTGTGTCCAATACTTGCTGTACTTATGTACCAAGTCAGACCTACACTGTTCCAATGTCAATTTCTCTGATGATGCAATTGTTGATGACTGAAGTGTTGATTCCAACCAAACTTAACCCCCCCCCCCCTCCATATCCCACACCCCGGATTGTAAATAATGTAAATAATTCAATGTATACACCCTGATGATTATCTTGTGTGATGACTGTATAATGCTAACAGTATAGATCTGTATCATGAATCAATTTAAGTGGACGACGACTTAAACAAGTTGAAAAACTTATTCGGGTGTTACCATTTAGTGGTCAATTGTACGGAATATGTACTTCACTGTGCAATCTACAAACTATTATAAAAGTCTCGATCAATCAATCAATCAAAAAAAACCTCTCTGTCTCTCCCCTACCCTCACGAATGCTGCTGCGCGCACAATTTGTTTTGTTTTTAACCTTCTTAACCCTGAACGTACATTGAAAATACACGCAACCCTAACTCAAAATGCCGGACATTTGAGGCATTTAAGAAACACCGCCCGTCAGCCCCGCAAAAGAGGACATGTCCGGTGAAAAGAGTACGTATGGTGAGTCTATCCTAGCCCGGTTGCTGCTAGCATGCTAGCAGCAACCGGGTTCACATCCGGTGAAACCGATCGCTGGCTAGCAGCTAACGGGCTAGGATAGACTCACCATACGTACTCTTTTCACCGGACATGTCCTCTTTTGCGGAGCTGTCAGGGCGGAGTTTCACAAATGCCTCAAATGTCCGGCATTTTGAGTATTGTTTACACAACGTGCAGTACGCTACTTAATATGTCCGTTCAGTACACTTCCGCACCGAAACGAAACCCCCGTACCAAAACGGTTCGATACAAATACACGTACCGTTACACCCATATTATTTTGATTATTGTTTCTCAGCTGTTTGTAAATGTTGCAGTTTATAAATAAAGGTTAAAAAAAAGAAAAGAAAAGCGTAGCCTCTGCGGATGCGCATAGCATGGATCCAACGAATCGATGACTAAATTAATCGGCAACTATTTTTATAACCGATTTTAATCGATTAGTTGCTGCAGCCCTAATATATATACACATATATATTTATACATATATATATACATATATATATATATATATATATATATACATATATACATATATATACATATATATATATATATATATATATATATATATATATATATATATATATACACACACATATATACATATATATATATATATATATATACACACATATATATATATATACACCTATACAGGTAAAAGCCAGTAAATTAGAATATTTTGAAAAACTTGATTTATTTCAGTAATTGCATTCAAAAGGTGTAACTTGTACATTATATTTATTCATTGCACAGACTGATGCATTCAAATGTTTATTTCATTTAATTTTGATGATTTGAAGTGGCAACAAATGAAAATCCAAAATTCCGTGTGTCACAAAATTAGAATATTACTTAGGCTAATACAAAAAAGGGATTTTTAGAAATGTTGGCCAACTGAAAAGTATGAAAATGAAAAATATGAGCATGTACAATACTCAATACTTGGTTGGAGCTCCTTTTGCCTCAATTACTGCGTTAATGCGGCGTGGCATGGAGTCGATGAGTTTCTGGCACTGCTCAGGTGTTATGAGAGCCCAGGTTGCTCTGATAGTGACCTTCAACTCTTCTGCGTTTTTGGGTCTGGCATTCTGCATCTTCCTTTTCACAATACCCCACAGATTTTCTATGGGGCTAAGGTCAGGGGAGTTGGCGGGCCAATTTAGAACAGAAATACCATGGTCCGTAAACCAGGCACGGGTAGATTTTGCGCTGTGTGCAGGCGCCAAGTCCTGTTGGAACTTGAAATCTCCATCTCCATAGAGCAGGTCAGCAGCAGGAAGCATGAAGTGCTCTAAAACTTGCTGGTAGACGGCTGCGTTGACCCTGGATCTCAGGAAACAGAGTGGACCGACACCAGCTGGACTGCTGCTGAGTGGTCCAAAGTCATGTTTTCTGACGAAAGCAAATTTTGCATTTCCTTTGGAAATCGAGGTCCCAGAGTCTGGAGGAAGACAGGAGAGGCACAGGATCCACGTTGCCTGAAGTCTAGTGTAAAGTTTCCACCATCAGTGATGGTTTGGGGTGCCATGTCATCTGCTGGTGTCGGTCCACTCTGTTTCCTGAGATCCAGGGTCAACGCAGCAAGTTTTAGAGCACTTCATGCTTCCTGCTGCTGACCTGCTCTATGGAGATGGAGATTTCAAGTTCCAACAGGACTTGGCGCCTGCACACAGCGCAAAATCTACCCGTGCCTGGTTTACGGACCATGGTATTTCTGTTCTAAATTGGCCCGCCAACTCCCCTGACCTTAGCCCCATAGAAAATCTGTGGGGTATTGTGAAAAGGAAGATGCAGAATGCCAGACCCAAAAACGCAGAAGAGTTGAAGGCCACTATCAGAGCAACCTGGGCTCTCATAACACCTGAGCAGTGCCAGAAACTCATCGACTCCATGCCACGCCGCATTAACGCAGTAATTGAGGCAAAAGGAGCTCCAACCAAGTATTGAGTATTGTACATGCTCATATTTTTCATTTTCATACTTTTCAGTTGGCCAACATTTCTAAAAATCCCTTTTTTGTATTAGCCTTAAGTAATATTCTAATTTTGTGACACACGGAATTTTGGATTTTCATTTGTTGCCACTTCAAATCATCAAAATTAAATGAAATAAACATTTGAATGCATCAGTCTGTGTGCAATGAATAAATATAATGTACAAGTTACACCTTTTGAATGCAATTACTGAAATAAATAAAAATTTTCAAAATATTCTAATTTACTGGCTTTTACCTGTATACATATATATACATACACGCATATATATATATATATATATATATATATACACATATATGTAAATATACATATATATGTATATATACATACAGTATATATGTATATATGTATATGTATATACATACATATATGTATACATATATATATATATGTAAATATACATATATATGTATATGTATATACATACATACATACATATATATATGTATATACATACATACATATATATATACATATATACATACATATATATATATATACACATACATACATACATATATATATATACATATACATATATATACACATATATATATACACATATACATATATATACACATATATATATATATATATATATATATATATATATATATATATATATATATATACACATGTATGTATATATACATATGTATATCCATCCATCCATTGTCTACCGCTTGTCCCTTTCGGAATGGCGGGGGGTGCTGGAGCCTATCTCAGCTGCATTCGGGTGGTAGGCGGGGTACACCCTGGACAAGTCGCCACCTCCTCGCAAGGCCAACACAGATAGACAGACAACATTCACACTCGTATTCACACACTAGGCCAATATACATATATATATACATATGTATATACATACATATTTATATACACATATATATATATATATATATATATAGCTCGCTAGCCTCAATCTGAACCTTGGTATTTACCGTGATGACGGACTGGCAGTGTGTCGCGCCTCGCCAAGGAGCAGCGAGAATACCAAGAAGCGCATATGCCAAATTTTCAAAGAGAACGGCCTACGGATCACGATTGAAGCCAACAAGCAAACCGTCAACTTCCTTGACGTCACTTTCAACCTGAGAAATAACAGCTACCAACCATTCACGAAACCCAACACAACACTCCAATACGTGCACCATGACAGCAACCATCCACCCACCACCACGAAAAGAATACCTACCGGAATCAATAAAAGGCTATCGATGCTGTCATCTAGCAAAGCTGAATTTGACCAAGCAACCCCCCCGTACCAAAAAGCCCTTGATGAAAGCGGATACAATTTCACCCTCATCTATGAACCCACGCCAGGAAACCAGCCAAAAAAGAACAGAAAACGGAACGACATCATCTGGTACAACCCCCCATACAGCAAAAACGTCTCAACGAACATTGGACACAAATTCCTCAATCTGATTGACAAACACTTTCCCAAAGACAACATCCTAAGAAAAGTATTCAACAAGAACAACATTAAATTGAGCTACAGCTGCATGAACAATATACGACAAATCATCTCAAACCACAACAAAACAATTGCAAATGAGCCGTCGGCCCTCAGACAGAACGACTCCAAAACCAACAAAGGATGTAATTGTCGAAAGAAACCTGATTGCCCTCTCAACGGGGGGTGCTTACAAACATCAGTTGTCTACCAATCTAAGGTAATACGCAAGGACATTAACACATCCGACACATATGTAGGATTAACCGAGGGAGAATTCAAAACCAGATGGAACAATCACAAGGCTTCTTTCAGGAACAAAAACCTGCGAAATACCACAGAACTCAGCAAACACATTTGGGACCTCAAAGACAATAATGTTGAATATTCAATAACATGGCAAATTCTTGCATCCAGCACACCTTACAATAGTGGTAATAAAAGATGCAACCTATGCTTGAAAGAGAAACTGTTTATTATTTACCGTCCAGACCTGTCATCCCTCAACAAGCGCAGCGAAATTGTAACAGCATGCCGCCATAGACGGAAACACCTCCTAGGTAACACATGAGCCAATCACCACGCCCCTAAGCCAGCCTGTACCCACCCACTCTGTGCCCTATATAAACCATGGTATGCGAATGCTCCCATTAAAATCTCCTGACGATTGAGGGTACCCCCCCTCATGAAACAGGCCTGTAGAGATGAAATAGTCTTGTGATTTTTTCCCACACATACATATATATATATATATATATATACATATATACATATATGTATATATATATATATATATACATATATGTATATATACGTATATACATACACGTATATATACACGTGTGTATATATATATATATATATATATATATATATATACATACACACATGTATATATATATATATATATATATATATATATATATATATATATACACACATTATAAATATACATTAAATATATATATATATATATATATATATATATATATATATATACAGTGTTGGGACTAACGTGTGACTGTAACGCCGTTAGTTTCGGCGGTAACTAGTACTCTAACGCGTTATTTTTTATATTCAGTAACTCAGTTACCGTTACTACATGATGCGTTTCTGCGTTATTTTACGTTATTTTTTATGTAGTATCAGCTAGAAACAGAAGATCTGAGTGTTTTATTGGAGCGCTGCGGTGGAAAAGAAAATGTGTGCTTTGTGTGTGTTTGGGGGGGTGGGGGGTGTTCCCAGACCGTAGTTGAGGGGTGCAGGGGAGACGTTCCTCCAGGGCCTATGTACTTCGGGGCTAACAAGCTTCACTTTACCCGGCCGGCGGTTTGTTGCAACTTTGTGACTTTATTGGACGCAGCCATCCACCAAGCTAGAGCACCTGCACGCACTCACTGTCGCCGTTCCCTCACCTCTCTCGCCCACTCACTCACTGACGTCGCTCACCTCACATGCTGTCATATCTTAAAGGGCCACACACACAAACACATACACTACTCTCATAACAACTAACACGACATCATGGCGAAGCCAGAAGTCAAGTTTCTTAACATGGAGACATTCTCAATACTTTTATTTTGTCGAGCACAAAGAAAATACAATTTTAGTTAAATGTTAGTTGTGTCTTGGATCAAAGATCCTATCTACTTAAAGTTCAAGTTAAAGTGCCATTATGTTGCAGCTATTTAAAATAGTTTTGTCAATTTGTTCTGGACTGAAATAAATTGCCCCTTTGAAACACATCTTTGTCTTTGTGTGTTGTATGCAGACCACATTGCTTTCTGAGTTCAGTGATGCAAATGCATGTCAAGTTGATCAACAGATTGTATTATTCTCCAGTGCAATAACAGTACTGACATGAAGGCTAAAAGGGCATTAATGGGAGCCTTAAAAAAAAAAGGGGAAAAAAGGAAGTAACTAAATAGTTACTTTTCACAGTAACGCATTACTTTTTGGTGTAAGTAACTGAGTTAGTAACTGAGTTATTTTGAAATAAAGTAACTAGTAACTGTAACTAATTACTGGTTTTCAGTAACTAACCCAACACTGGTCCTAAACCTATTAAAATATTGTGTATGAAGCACGTGACTTACAGGCTAGTGAAACACAAACGGAAGGGAGTGAAATAATTAGCCTAGAGTGCCAAAAGAGAGGCAATGCATCAACTTGTATGATTTTGCAAGAGCGTACTTGTATGGGTAGCAGGGAATAAAGACAGCCATTTATCAAAAACCTTGCATTTTTTTCCTTCCGCAGCCTGAGGCCCGACTGTGTGGAGACTGCTTTCGAAAAAGGACTATTATGCTCTCCTCCGTACAAAAGAAAAGTGTTTTGATTCATGGCTGTGAGGCCATCAGCAGACAGGCCTCCAAAGTGTTTTTCCAATAACATCTTTTGGCTAATACATTGCCAGATTCAATTTAGAGTTTCCCCCACAAAGCTGAGGAGAGAAACATTTGAGTTCTTCAATCACACACGCGGATTTAAATAGGCAGCCTTCTTTGATAGTGGTAGCTCCAATGCTAATTGCAATCTGTTCTGTGACGTTTGTTTAACTCTGAGTTTCCACATCCAGATTTCCCATCAAGATCACTTGTGACAATTAAGAAGCATATTTTACGCAACATTTTGGTTAAATTCCGAAACAAACTCAGGCCTTTTAAAGGCCTACTGAAACCCACTACTACCGACCACGCAGTCTGATAGTTTACATATCAATGATGAAATCTTAACATTGCAACACATGCCAATACGGCCGGGTTAGCTTACTAAAGTGCAATTTTAAATATCCTGCTGAAAACGTCTCGGTATGATGACTAGGGCTGCAGCTAACGATTATTTTTCTATCGATTAATCTATAGATTATTTTTTCGATTAATCGGTTAATCTATAGATTATTTTTTCGATTAATCTATAGATTATTTTTCCTTTTACCGATTATTTTTTTAATTTAAAATGAAGAGGACAAAATAAATGTAGGCCAGTTTTTTCAAAAGGCATGGCTTTTATTTCCAAAAAAAAAAGTATGGCCACTCAGTCAACATTGACAACAACATGACAAAATATTCTGTAACAATGTAAACATTTAAAACTTTTAACATTTAACAAAATTAAAAGTAGCTTATTTGCTTTTTAATGTGCAAATATAAAAGTAAACATCCAGTGCAAATCTTAATATTCTGCAATAGTATAAGCATTTCAAAATTAAAAGTATTGCTTATTTTGCTTTAAAATGTGCAAAAATAAAGATAAACATCCAATACAAAAAAGTGCAAAACGGAAATATTCTGTAACAGTGTAAACATTTCAACAAAAGTAAAAGTATTGCTTATTTGCTAAAATGTGCAAAAATAAAGCTAAACATCCAATACAAAAAAGTGTACAGTGTAAACATTTCAACAAAAGTAAAAGTATTGCTTATTTTGCTTAATAACACAACAATGATAGTATGATTAAAGTGAAAGTTAATTGTTCGTTTGTACATAGTATGTGTAACTGTTAATGTTGTAAAAGGTATTTGCACAACTAATTAACGTTAGCGTTTGTGACACGTCTTGTGCCGTGGGATTCTTTCAGGACCGACAGACTGAACGCCAGACGGCTTTGCCAGGTTTACAATCTTTTAATTTTACACAAAGTCTTTTCTCTTCCAACTCTTTTCTCTTTCTTTCCTCACTTTTCGGCTCCTCTTCCTCGCTCGCTCGCTCGTTGTCCCCTGTCTCTGTCTCTCCTCCTCTCTCGCTCCACGTCAGCTTCACTTTGGCTCCTTCCAGCCTCTCGTCCCTCTCTCTCTGCTGCTCCCCTTTTCTTCAGCGAGAGGAGATTGGATGATCGTGCCCAGGTGCGCGGATCGCGCACCTGGGCACGATTGCGGCGTCGCTCCCGGCGCGCCCCGCCACGCCGCTCGCTCGCCGCCGCCTCTCCACAGCGTTAAAGAGGAGCGCGTCTTTGTAAACACTGAACAGGCACGCCAAACGCGCCTCTCAGAGCGAAACGGTGCTTTAGTTTATGAATTTACAACGCAGATACAAATGACACATTCATGTTTTTGTGTAATGATGACAACGTATACTCACGCGGACGATTGACTAGTTGATGGTGAAGGCAAGAACGCTGTCGGGTGTTTTCTTTTCAAATGTTCGTTCATAGCCGTTGTGCTGCTATGATAGGCCATTTCCGCTCGACACAGTGTGCATACAACAACATTATTAGGCCGTTTATTGAAATACTCCCACACTTTTGACGACTTTTGGCGTGCTTTTTTCCCCTCGCTCGCATCGTCTGCTTTGCGCTCCGCCATGACAGTAGTGTGACGTAAATATACGACGCGCCGACGCACAAAAACAGCGTCGACGTATTTACGTAACCGATGACGTCGACTACGTCGACGCGTCGTTTCAGCCTTAATGATGACTTCTGCGCGTGACGTCACGGATTGTAGAGGACATTTTGGGACAGCATGGTAGCCAGCTATTAAGTCGTCTGTTTTCATCGCAAAATTCCAAAGTATTCTGGACATCTGTGTTGGTGAATAATTTGTAATTTGTTCAATGAACAATGGAGACAGCAAAGAAGAAAGCTGTAGGTGGGAAGCGGTGTATTGCGGCCGACTGCAGCAACACAAACACAGCCGGTGTTTCATCGTTTACATTCCCGAAAGATGACAGTCAAGCTTTACCATTGGCCTGTGGAGAACTGGGACAACAGAGACTCTTACCAGGATGACTTTGAGTTGGATATGCAGACGCGGTACCGTGAGTACGCATGCAGCTGCGGCTTCCAAACATTTGATCGCTTGCCCGTACGTGCGTGCCGCTATGTGCATGTCACGTACGTAACTTTGGGGACTTTGGGGAAATATATGTGCTGTATGAACTTTGGGGAGGTGAACGGTACTTTGGGCTGTGGGATTGAGTGTGTTGTGCAGGTGTTTGAGTTGTATTGGCGGGTTATATGGACAGGAGGGGGGATGTGTTTGTTATGCGGGATTAATTTGTGGCATATTAAATATAAGCCTGGTTGTGTTGTGCCTAATAGAGTATATATATATATATGTCTTGTGTTTATTTACTGTATTAGTCATTCCCAGCTGAATATCAGGTCCCACCCGCCTCTCACAGCATCTTCCCTATCTGAATCGCTCCCACTGCCCTCTAGTCATTCACTCTCACTTTCCTCATCTACAAATCTTTCATCCTCGCTCAAATTAATGGGGAAATCGTCGCTTTCTCGGTCCGAATCGCTCTCGCTGCTGGTGGCCATGATTGTAAACAATGTGCGGATGTGAGGAGCTCCACAACCTGTGACGTCACGCGCATATCGTCTGCTACTTCCGGTACAGGCAAGGCTTTTTTATCAGCGACCAAAAGTTGCGAACTTTATCGTCGATGTTCTCTACTAAATCCTTTCAGCAAAAATATGGCAATATCGCGAAATGATCAAGTATGACACATAGAATGGACCTGCTATCCCCGTTTAAATAAGAAAATCGCATTTCAGTAGGCCTTTAAAAGGGTCATTTTACGCAAAACCAACTTTTCTTACCTGGGATCTCCATAAATCCTGAAAATTCGAATTAAAACCATGGAGGCATGGTGGAGATGATTATTAATCCATTGTACTTTGTTCCAAATAAGCCCTTTGGAATTTGAGATGATTTTGCCACAGTTACGTACGTATGTATGGAATAGGGTTGTCTGAAAACCAACATTTTGGTACCAGTACCAAAATGTATTTCAATACTTTGACACTTTTCTAAATAAAGGGGACCATTATTGGCTTTATTTTAACAAAAAATCTTAGGGTACATGAAACATATGTTTATTATTGCAATTTAGTTCTTAAATAAAATAGTGAACATACTAGACAACTTGTCTTTTAGTAGTAAGTAAACAAACAGACTCCTAATTAGATGTATGCAGTAACATATTGTGTAATTTATCTACCTATTATTTTGTCTACATTATGAGGGACAAACTGTAAAAATTGATTATTCATCTACTTGTTCATTTACTGTTAATATCTTCTTATTTCTATCTACACTTCTGTTAAAATGTAATAATCACTTATTCTTCTCTTCTTTTATACTTTACATTAGTTTTTGATGATACCACACATTTAGGTATCGATCTGATACCAAGTAGTGAGAGGATCATACATTGGTCATAATTTTATGAATATAATATGAATTAAAAAAAAAAAAAAAAAAAAGATTTTGTGACAATAAAAACTATATAGATGTAATCATTGTCATATCGACAAGATACGCTATTGCACTTGATATCATTACAGTGGATGTCAGGTGTAGGTCCACCCATGGCATTTGTTTACATTGTGACGCCGGTGAGCTATTGTATCCTCCTACTGTGTGTAGTGAAGCATGTTTAGCTATTCCTCGTCCTGCAGTGACTTGTAAGAAACTTACTTTATTTGTCGCCATGGAGGCCAGGATTAGTGATTTAGAAGTAGCTAAAACACTGAGGATGGATGTTAGCTGCTAGCTAGTTAGCCATGTCTTAAAGCACCTCTTCCTGAGGATGTTTCAGTGTTATGACTTCACCTTTATCTTTACGTTTTACACCAAAATGCATCCATTCTCCCTTTTCTGTCTACACACTGTGTCTGCTTGTAAGTACTCTGTGTGTGTGTGCTGCCAAACATGCTCGTCTGCTCGTAAAACCAGCAATGTCATGACCTGACGACGTGCCATCATGCCCGTAAAAAAAAAGGGCGGTACTTTTCAAACAGAATATAGTACCGTTTTTGATTCATTAGTACCGTGAAACTATACTAGTACCGGTATACCGTACAAGCCTAGTATGGATATCTCCATACATGGTAAAGGTTTACCCGAAGCCCTTTGCATGATTCTGCCACATTTGTAGTCCAAAGTAAAATATGTCGACAGTGCGACCTGGTGACCAAAAACGCTGTGCTATTGTTCGTACTAAGCAGCACAGTCACAACACAAACTTCCAAAAGTAAGAAGTCCCTGGTGAACTTTGAACTTGAAGTGTCTGATGCAGTGCAAGTGAAGCACCAAGCCTCATTTGGAGGACAACATACTGAAAGATTTAATCGTTGAATTGCTAAGACCGTTCCTGCAATTTATCACTACGGCGGATGCAATGAAGCAGTAAGTAGAGTAATAGTAAGTGAACAAGTTTGTAATGTCAGCTGCATGTAGATGACATATAAATAGCTTCAGGACTTTAAGACACTGCTCCTTCCCTATGTTGTTCAACGCTGCGCCTCATTTTTACATTTTTCCTTGCTAACAGCAATAATGTTATGTGCTCGACAAATAGTTTTCATGTAAAAGTGTGTTATTGTTTGTGCTGTGGCGTCATCTGTTGGACAGGACAGCTCACTGCAATGAACCTCTCCAGCAGGGGTGTCCAAACAACGCCCCGTGCTCTTCATTTTGGGCCCAGAAGATGGCCCAAGTTGGATGTATACATTTTATATGCACAATAGCTGCCATTTGATCGCATTTTTAAAAAAATCCACCAGCACAAAAATTAAACGAACACGGTCACACACAACAAAACCTGCTCATTGAACTTTGTGCATATCATAAAAAACGTCCAATAAACAAGAAGAAATCTAACTCACACCCTTTTAAATCCATTACAAAGTATGATGGGAAAAATGCAAAACACTCTCTCCACTTATCCAGGTTTGGCACATTTTACAGCTTGAAATTTCACACTTTAAGGAGGTTGTCACGAGAGTAAACAAGGTAGGAGTGGAACTTTCACATAATCTTAATAATCAATTATAATATCCACTACATTATTATAATAACATGTACTCATATATACATATATACATATATATATATATACATATATATATATATATATATATATATATATATATATATATATATATATATATATATATTGGGGATGTCCGATAATGGCTTTTTGCCGATATCCGATATTCCGATATTGTCCAACTCTTTAATTACCGATACCGATATCAACCGATATATACAGTCGTGGAATTAACACATTATTATGCCTAATTTGGACAACCAGGTATGGTGAAGATAAGGTACTTAAAAAAAAAAAAAAAAAAAAAGATAAATAAATTAAAAACATTTTCTTGAATAAAAAAGAAAGTAAAACAATATAAAAACAGTTACATAGAAACTAGTAATTAATGAAAATTAGTCAAATTAACTGTAAAAGGGACGGCGTGGCGCAGTGGAAGAATGGCCGTGCGCGACCCGAGGGTCCCTGGTTCAATCCCCACCTAGTACCAACCTCGTCATGTCCGTTGTGTCCTGAGCAAGACACTTCACCCTTGCTCCTGATGGGTGCTGGTTAGCGCCTTGCATGGCAGCTCCCTCCATCAGTGTGTGAATGTGTGTGTGAATGGGTAAATGTGGAAGTAGTGTCAAAGCGCTTTGAGTACCTTGAAGGTAGAAAAGCGCTATACAAGTACAACCCATTTATCATTTATTCATTTATTTAAAAGTGAAGTGAAGTGAATTATATTTATATAGCGCTTTTCTCTCGTGACTCAAAGCGCTTTACATAGTGAAAACCCAATATCTAAGCTACATTTAAACCAGTGTGGGTGGCACTGGGAGCAGGTGGGTAAAGTGTCTTGCCCAAGGACACAACGGCAGTGACGAGGATGGCGGAAGCGGGGATCGAACCTGGAACCCTCAAGTTGCTGGCACGACCACTCTACCAACCGAGCTATACCGCCCCAAAAGGTTAGTACTATTAGTGGACCAGTAGCACGCACAATCATGTGTGCTTACGGACTGTATCCCTTGCAGACTGTATTGATATAAATTGATGTTCCTATAATGTAGGAACCAGAATATTAATAACAGAAAGAAACAACCCTTTTGTGTGAATGAGTGAGAATGAGTGGGGGAGGAAGGCTTTTTGGGTTGGTGCACTAATTGTAAGTGTATCTTGTGTTTTTTATGTTGATTTAATTAAAAAAACAAACAAACAAAAAAACAAACAAAAAAAAACAATACCAATAATAAAAAAAAACGATACCGATAATTTCCGATATTACATTTTAACGCATTTATCGGCCGATAATATTGGCAGGCCGATATTATCGGACATCTCTAATATATATATATATATATATATATATATATATATATATATATATATATATATATATATATGCTGTTGCAAAAAAGCTAAGTATCGTTCTGTGTGCTTCTAATTGTTTTACAGCTTTCTTTACTACTTCCATACTTAGTAGTCTTATTTAACTTGCAAATCACCCGATCTCTGTCTCACCGCCCCTCTCTCAGCTAGCTAGCTGCTAAGCTAACGATGCTAGCGCAAAGAAAGGCGGCGGCGGTCTGAAGGCGTCTGTTCCAACACGTCGCGACCACTTCCATGAAGACAGCAAGAAGTCGACTCGGTGAAAGAAACACCGTGAGTATGGCTCCCTGCTCTTCGTGCACCGTTCTCATGGATAGGTTGGCTCTGCTAGAGGGCCGTGTCCGCCAGTTAGAGCAGAGTAATCTCCTAACTTTAGACGTTGCGGACACATCTGCTAGCGTTAGCTGTAGCGAGCTAACTAGCCCAGCTTATAACAGCCCTAAGCGGCCTATAAGCAACGGTGAACCGGTTGAGACGCATAATAGATTTCGCCCTTTAGCTAGTCCTACACCCCAGTCTACCGGGCACCACACCTTAGTCATAGGGCACTCCATCACCCGAAACATAAAGCTTAGCAAACCAGCTACAATTAAGTGTATTCCAGCGCACCTGAGATTGAAGCTAATCTTAGGGAGCTAACTCGCAACAGGCCTAGTAAACACGTACGACAGGCTAATCGCACCACTCGCTATGCGAACATAGTTGTACACGTTGGCTCCAATGACACTAAGATGAGACAGTCAGAGATTACAAAGAGGAACATAGCTAAGACTTGTAATATGGCTAGAAAGATCTCCAGGCATGGAGTACTTGTCTCTGGGCCCCTGCCTGCGAGAGGCAAAGATGAGAGATATAGCAGATTAGTCTGGCTTAACAAGTGGCTGGCTAATTTTTGTAGACAACAGGGACTAACGTTTATTGATAATTGGCCCTCTTTCTGGGGCAAACCGGGCCTGCTGATGAGAGACGGCCTTCACCCTAACCAGGATGGCGCCATCATCCTACTTAGAAACATAGATTATTGTTTGAGTCATACTTGACTAACTACACTAGAGCAAGCCCGGTCACAGGCAATTACAGTGTCTGTTAGTCCGGGTGAGGAGTCAGTTAAGCTAGTACTAGCCAGCGCCAGGCTGGAAAATCCCTGCAAACATAGCATTTCTCCTAGAATAATACACAACTCACATCATGTTTTTTCTGCAGTGACTGTGTCAGAGGTGGAAATGCATTCTACTGAGGTGACAAATTATGATGCGTTCAGTGTATCGCAGCACCAAGCAAACAATCTGAAGATTCCCGTCATATCAATTCCTAGATATGGTTAAAATGATTTAAAGCGCACTACACAAAATAAACGCAACATTATTAATATTACTACTACGGATAACTTTAACAAAAATTCCTCAAAACAGCTCACTACCTATAATATGGTATTCTTAAACATAAGATCATTGTCTCCCAAAACGTTTTTAGTTAATGAGGTCATTAGAGACAACAATCTTAACGTCATTGGTCTCAGCGAAACCTGGCTCACACCAGACACATTTTTTGCGCTGAACGAGGCATCTCCTCCTAACTATACAAATTTCCATATTGCCCGTCCCCTTAAAATAGATCTAGTGCTTGTTAGGGGTGTCTCCACCTCCAAAGTTATGATACTCTCGTACACTAAAGTAATGTCCGATCATTACCTTATGAAATTTGAAGTTTTGACTCATTATCAACAAGCTAATAATAATTATTATTGCTTTAACATCCGTAACATTAATGATGTTACAACTATGACTCTTGCTGGCCTACTGCCTTCGGTAATGGCACCATTCCCAAATTATGTGGGCTCTATTGATAACCTCACTAACAACTTTGACGAAGCCCTGCGCGAAACCATTAATAGTATAGCACCGCTAAAGCTAAAAAGGACCCCTAAAAGGCGTACCCCATAATTTACAGAAGAAACTAGAGCTCTTAAAATATCATGTAGAAAGCTGGCGCACGACTAAACTTGAGGTTTTCCATCAAGCATGGAGTGATAGTTCAATAACTTATAAACGCATGCTTACCTTAGCTAAAGCTAATTACTACTCAAATCTCATCCACCTCAACAAAAACGATCCTAAATATTTGTTTAGTACAGTAGCATCGCTAACCCAACAAGGGACTCCTCCCAGTAGCTCCACCCACTCGGCAGAGGACTTTATGAATTTCTTTAGTAAGAAAATGTAACTCATTAGAAAGGAGATTAAAGACAACACATCCCAGCTACAACTGGGTTCTATTAACACAGATACGAATGTATATACGACGGATATTGCCCTCCAACATAATCTGTCTCTTTTTGATTAAATAACATTAAAGGAACTCCTGCGGCGTGCAAATGGGATAAACAAACAACATGTTTACTTGACTCACTTCCTGGGAGGCTTATCAAGGAACTGTTTGTTATATTAGGACCATCAGTGCTAAATATTATAAACTTATCACTTTCCTCTGGCACTGTTGCCCAAGCATTCAAAAAAGCGGATATTCATCCTCTGCTCAAAAAACCTAACCTCCATTTTGACCTCATGGTAAACTAACGGCCAGTGTCCCCACATCTGCGGTACCCTCTAACGTTTCTCATTGTCATCTCATTGGGTTGAGTTTTTTCTTGCCCTGAGGTGGGATCTGAGCCGAGGATGTTGTTGTGGCTTGTACAGCCCTTTGAGACACTCGGGATTTAGGGCTATATAAGTAAACTTTGATTGATTTATATATATATATATATATATATATATATATATATATATATATATATATATATATATATATATATGTATGTATATATATATATATATATCCATCCATCCATATTCTACCGCTTATTCCCTTTGGGGTCACGGGGGGCACTGGAGCCTATCTCAGAGCCAACACAGATAGACAGACAACATTCACACTGACATTCACACACTAGGGCCAATTTAGTGTTGCCAATCAACCTATCCCCAGGTGCATGTCTTTGGAAGTGGGAGGAAGCCGGAGTACCCGGAGGGAACCCACGCAGTCACGGGGAGGACATGCAAACTCCACACAGAAAGATCCCGAGCCCGTGATTGAACTCAGGACTACTCAGGACCTTCGTATTGTGAGGCAGAGACACAAACCCCTCTACCACCGTGCTATATATATATATATATATATATATATATATATATGTATATGTATATAAATATATATATATATGTATATGTATATAAATATATATATATATATATATATATATATATATATATATATATGTATATGTATATATATATATATATATATATATATATATATATATATATATATATATATATATATATATGTCCGTTGTGTCCTGAGCAAGACACTTCACCCTTGCTCCTGATGGGTGCTGGTTAGCGCCTTGCATGGCAGCTCCCTCCATCAGTGTGTGAATGTGTGTGTGAATGGGTAAATGTGGAAGTAGTGTCAAAGCGCTTTGAGTACCTTGAAGGTAGAAAAGCGCTATACAAGTACAACCCATTTATCATATATATATATATATATATATATATATATATATATATATATATATATATATATATATATATATACATACATACATACATATATACATATACATATATATATATATATATAT
>NC_084560.2:12607920-12642920 GCF_033978685.3 Nerophis lumbriciformis | reverse complement strand
TAACTCTTCCGGGACGCTACAATATACACCCCCCGCTACCCCTGCCCTCCACCTCAACCCCGCCCTCCTCAACCTCCTCATGCTCTCTCAGGGATGTCCCAAATTCCAAGCTGCTGTTTTGAGGCATGTTAAAAAAAATTATGCACTTTGTGACTTCAATAATAAATATGGACGTGCCATGCTGGCATTGTTTTCCATAACTTGAGTTGATTTATTTTGGAAAACCTTGTTACATTGTTCAATGCATCCAGCGGGGCATCACAACAAAATTAGGCATAATAATGTGTTAATTCAACGACTGTATATATCGGTATCGGTTGATATCGGAATCGGTAATTAAGAGTTGGACCATATGGGAATATCGGATATCGGCAAAAAAGCCATTATCGGACATCTCTAATAATAATATGACTCCTTTAAAGGCCTACTGAAATGCGATTTTCTTATTTAAATGGGGATAGCAGGTCCATTTTATGTGTCATACTTGATAATTTCGCGATATTGCCATATTTTTGCTGAAAGGATTTAGTAGAGAACATCGACGATAAAGTTCGCAACTTTTGGTCGCTGATAAAAAAAGCCTTGCCTGTACCGGAAGTAGCAGACGATATGCGCGTGACGTCACAGGTTGTGGAGCGCCTCGCATCCGCACATTGTTTACAATCATGGCCACCAGCAGCGAGAGCGATTCGGACCGAGAAAGCGACGATTTCCCCATTAATTTGAGCGAGGATGAAAGATTCGTGGATGAGGAAAGTGAGAGTGAAGGACTAGAGGGCAGTGGGAGCGATTCAGATAAGGAAGATGCTGTGAGAGGCGAGTGGGACCTGATATTCAGCTGGGAATGACTAAAACAGTAAATAAACACAAGACATATATATACTCTATTAGCCACAACACAACCAGGCTTATAATTAATATGCCACAAATGAATCCCGCATAACAAACACCTCCCCCCTCCTGTCCATATAACCCGCCAATACAACTCAAACACCTGCACAACACACTCAATCCCACAGCCCAAAGTACCGTTCACCTCCCCAAAGTTCATACAGCACATATATTTCCCCAAAGTTACGTATGTGACATGCACATAGCGGCACGCACGTACGGGCAAGCGATCAAATGTTTGGAAGCCGCAGCTGCATGCGTACTCACGGTACCGCGTCTGCGTATCCAACTCAAAGACCTCCTGGTAAGAGTCTCTGTTGTCCCAGTTCTCCACAGGCCTATGGTAAAGCTTGACTGTCATCTTTCGGGAATGTAAACAATGAAACACCGGCTGTGTTTGTGTTGCTGCAGCCGGCCGCAATACACCGCTTCCCACCTACAGCTTTCTTCTTTGCTGTCTCCATTGTTCATTGAACAAATTGCAAAGGATTCACCAACACAGATGTCCAGAATACTGTGGAATTTTGCGATGAAAACAGACGACTTAATAGCTGGCCACCATGCTGTCCCAAAATGTCCTCTACAATCCGTGACGTCACGCGCAGAAGTCATCATACCGAAACGTTTTCAGTAGGATATTTCGGCGCGAAATTTAAAATTGCACTTTAGTAAGCTAACCCGGCCGTATTGGCATGTGTTGCAATGTTAAGATTTCATCATTGATATATAAACTATCAGACTGCGTGGTCGGTAGTAGTGGGTTTCAGTAGGCCTTTAAGGCTGACCTTGTTATTAAACACGTCATCACATGCAAACTGAACGTCTGCCTTCTTATTTTGTTCAGCTGTCTGACACCACATTAGGACAAACCTCAGCAGTGTATGACAGGAAGTGTTAATTAGAATAAAAATAGGTGTGTCATAGATGACAGAAATGTAAAGACCCAATGAGAATATGTTAGTAGACATACAGCAGCCAGGTAGTCATTGGAGGCACAGATGCTGATGATTGGACTCTCCACTGACCTATTTGAAAGTGTGTTCTACATCAGTTTTCTCCACAGAGGTACTGAGCAATGCAGGGAAAGATGAACGAGGACCTTCATTAAAGTTAGAAACTTAAAGTATGCTCCGGTAATCTGCAGAAAACTGATCCGTTTTGAGACTGCAAAGTGGCTCAACAGGCTTGTGAATGACTTCCCGATAAAACTGCCAAACAAGGTTTCCTGTGGCATGAGGCTATATAAGTAACTCTGTCACATCTGCACACACAATCTCCGACACAGCAGACCCATGTCTCGTGGAATGAAAATGTCAAAGAAAAGGGAGCTTTGAAAGGTAATAAAAGGCAGAGCATAAAAACACGAAATCACCAAAGGGGAAAGCTATAAGAGTTTGTATTTGATCAAATGATGCCATGTGTGTCTCAAGGGGGCCTCCCATGGGACACTTCTTCATCTTTGGAACACAAAACATTTCCAGATATTAATATATTTTCCCTTGCAAACTGACTTTACCATGCAAAAAAAAAGGATTCTCTCTTTGGAATGACATGGATGCCATATTTACTCGGCCTAGAGAGAACATGGCCAACAGGCCAGGAACAAACTGGAGTTTCATGATGCAGAACTCCTATTAAGTTTCATCTGGACACTTAGGAGTAAATGGCAGACTTGATGTAGGAGAGCTCAGTTATAGAATCATTCTACACTGGTGAGAGAAAGCAAAAACAGTACAAATGTTCGACAAATCAAACATCAATTAATTAAGTTCCAATCAAGTTAAAACGCTGGAAGCTCTCATGTACACTCAATCACACAGGGGCCAACATTTAAAGCATACTTTCCATGGCGGGCCGAACAGGAATAATGTTCCCTGCGGTGCATGAGCTGTGTACAGTACCGTAATAATAATTACATTGAGCGGTGTACAGTAATAATAATTACATTGAGCGGTGTACAGTAATGATAATTACATTAAGCGGTGTACAGTAATAATAATTACATTGAGCTGTGTACAGTAATAATAATTACATGTGGTTGCTTGTTGAAATCAAGAGATTCTTGATGGACTGTTAACATCTTGACAAAGACTAGAGGATTCTGTGAGTGCTCTGCAAGAGTTAGCAAGTGTGAGAAAGTGTTTCCCAGCATGCCTTGTTGTGGTTTCAATGATCCCTGGTGACTGTGTTATCATGCATTTTTAATGTGTCATTTTCTTAAGGACATGCTTTAATAATTCAAGTGTTTTAGTTTGTACTATCAAATGAATGCTACTTTTGCTAATATTTAGTAGGGCTGTATTGATTTTAAGATTTTCATAGTCAAATGTGATTTGTTAGATTCTGCCCATTGTCAACTAGCAGTGGGTGTTTTTGTTTATTATTGAGAAATAAACAGAAGGTGATATGTAAGAGTGTATACTGACTGGTACCTAGGTGCCAGTGATGTCACATCCATGTTGTCCAGCATGTATACATGAGTATTCCAAAGTTAATTAAAATGTCTTCATAAAAGTAATAAAGTCTATCACAAAAGTTAACAAAACAAAAAATCTCATTTGCAACTTTTTCCACATCAAAAAAGGCTAAACCACAGTTTTGTGAGGTACTTTGCTCTAGTACAGCACCAATACAACACCAAACTGACTAAATAAAGTGATAACATTTCAATATTAAGGATCATTACACAGAGAAGGCCTACACTTACGGAAGGAGGCGGTGTGTCCTGACGGCCATGTGAGTTTTAATGGAGTCAATAGCGCTAGCCAGCCGGCCAGAGCCACGCGATGGATTGGCCAGCTTCGTGTTTGGTGCGTTACTTCCCGACGATCATGTTCCCAATGTAGAAACATCCTCCCAACAATATGCATACAATGTTCTTAACTGCCAAACTAAATCTCTGGTGCACGTGAAAATGCTACTGAACATGTTGCTACAATAACACACAAACAAGGAAAATAATTGTACTGTTCCCTGCGTCCTTGAATATTTGTGACATTTGTTGAACAGTCTGGGAGAAATACACATTCATAGTGTCACCTTCCAGCTACCGCTAGCGTTAGCACAAACTAGCAGTGAGAGGCAGTCCGCCATCGCTGTTTCCAAACGCCCACGACTCGCTCTAAATTGTTTCCAGTGCTGGTCCAGCATGCTCACAAGTCACCATATAAATAGTTTCAGCATGCTCACAAGTCACTATATAAATAGTTCCAGCCTGCTCACAAGTCACCATATGAATCAGTGACGTGCAGTCAGGGGAGGCAGGTGAGGCGGGGCCTCACGTGCCATCATGGAAAGAAAAAAAATGTAAAAAGAAAAAAAAAGTATTAAATTGTTATATGTATCCAGTGATTATACTATCAAGTTATTTTCCATTTAACTTCACCAGTTTTACATTATTTTTATTCAAAATCGCTGAATTTTACATTTGCCGTTCAAATACTGAGAAGAGACTTGCGGTGATCAGCAGCCAGTTGAGCCTCACCATGGATTGCGCAATGACTCGGCTAACTGCTGGCCTGCTGTGCAGTGAGACCGTATTGCTATATGAATTATATTATACATTTCCATAGTTTAGTTAGCTGAGGTATATAATGTACAGTGTATTTTGTCAACAACTGTATGTGTGTAAAGTATTTCTTGTGCTGAGCAATCATAAAACGGCTGCGAAGACGCACTGGCTGAGGCTCGCAGTAATCCCGCCTCATGGTGGTAGAGGGCGCCAGTGATCCCGGATCATTTTTGCGACTACTCTGCTGCAGAATAAGTGACAACAAGCAGCAACAGTTAGCGATCGTTTATTTTTCCCTCTCGCCTGGATTTTTAACATGGAGGACTACATATCTAAAATAAAACAGTTTTTGTTATGCCCGTTTGATTGTGGACTATTACTGACACCTTGTGGCGATGGGAAAATGCTGCGTGTCATCAGTTTGGGCACTTCCGGTTTACGATGTTAGTTCAGTTCATGAAACAATAAGATGTAGACAAGTTGTGTTACCTCTTACAAGCCTTGGAAAAGATAAGTCTGTAAGTAAACTGCTTAACTTGTTTATGTGGCTCAATATGAAAGTGGAAAGTGGCTAAATTTGATAGTAAGATGTGTATTGAAAAACGATTTTTGTGCACTAATTTAATGGATGTTTGAGGACTTAAAGGGGAACATTATCACCAGACGTATGTAAGCGTCAATATATACCTTGATGTTGCAGAAAAAAGAGCATATATTTTTTTAACCGATTTCCGAACTCTAAATGGGTGAATTTTGGCGAATTAAACGCCTTTCTAATATTCGCTCTTGGAGCGATGATGTCACATTGTGGCGTCACATCGGGAAGCAATCCGCCATTTTCTCAAACACCGAGTCAAATCAGCTCTGTTATTTTCCGTTTTTTCGACTGTTTTCCGTACCTTGGAGACATCATGCCTCGTCGGTGTGTTGTCGGAGGGTGTAACAACACGAACAGGGATTCAAGTTGCACCAGTGGCCTAAAGATGCGAAAGTGGCAAGAAATTGGACGTTTGTTCCGCACACTTTACCGACGAAAGCTATGCTACGACAGAGATGGCAAGAATGTGTGGATATCCTGCGACACTCAAAGCAGATGCATTTCCAACGATAAAGTCAAAGAAATCTGCCGCCAGACCCCCATTGAATCTGCCAGTGTGTGCAATTCAGGGACAAAGGACCTCGGTAGCACGGCAAGCAATGGCGGCAGTTTGTTCCCGCAGACGAGCGAGCTAAACCCTTTGGATGTCTTGGCTCACACCGTCAAGAGAAGAATATCGACCCTAGCTTCCTGGCCTGCTGACAAGAGGGTATGTCTACAGAATATATTAATTGATGAAAATTGGGCTGTCTGCACTCTCAAAGTGCATGTTGTTGCCAAATGTATTTCATATACTGTAAACCTAGTTCATAGTTGTTAGTTTCCTTTAATGCCAAACAAACACATACCAATCGTTGGTTAGAAGGCGATCGCCGAATTCGTCCTCGCTTTCTCCCGTGTCGCTGGCTGTCGTGTCGTTTTCGTCGGTTTCGCTTGCATACGGTTCAAACCGATATGGCTCAATAGCTTCAGTTTCTTCTTCAATTTCGTTTTCGCTACCTGCCTCCACACTACAACCATCCGTTTCAATACATGCGTAATCTGTTGAATCGCTTAAGCCGCTGAAATCCGAGTCTGAATCCGAGCTAATGTCGCTATAGCTTGCTGTTCTCTCCGCCATGTTTGTTTGTGTTGGCTTCACTAGGTGACGTCACAGGAAAATGGACGGGTGTTTATAACGATGGTTAAAATCAGGCACTTTGAAGCTTTTTTTAGGGATATTACATGATGGGTAAAATTTTGAAAAAAACTTTGAAAAATATAATAAGCCACTGGGAACTGATTTTTAATGGTTTTAACCATTCTGAAATTGTGATAATGTTCCCCTTTAAAATGGCTGCGTGTATTTCCACCATAGAAATAGTTTCAACACTCAGCAGTGTTTGTTTGATGGTGGTGCTGTGTATTTGTGTGGAGCTGATGTTTACATATTGTGTATTGCATTTCAGTGTGTTGATTGAATCATATAGCTTATACATTGTCATTGTGTGTATTTCAGTTTTACAAAAAAAAAAAAAGAAAAGTCCAGTGCAAGACAAAGCAAGATCAACAACAATAAAGAGCCTAAATGGATTCATCTGCTTTGGAACTTTTATAGAACGTCCTGGATTGGTTGTTAGCTGTCTGCCAAGCTGTATAACCTCAACACATAAAGTGAGGGCATAACAGTTTTCTAAACTGAACTTTCAATCGAAGCAGGAGGTAATAATTAAAGGAAGATCTCCATCGAGACAGAGAGACTTTTAAAACTGAAGAAAGATAAGGAAGACTTCTATAAACAAGTTATCGATGCTTTTGTTCAGAAGGAGCGGTGCATGGACTTAATTTATAAGTAAAGGTAAGACCATTATAAAGTTTTTTTTATTAAATGTGCTTTTTTGTGTGCTACAGTTTGTATGTGTAAAGTTAAAGTTAAGTTAAAGTACCAATGATTGTCAAACACACTAGGTGTGGTGAAATTTGTCCTCTGCATTTGACCCATCCCCTTGATCACCCCCTGGGAGGTGAGGGGAGCAGTGGGCAGCAGCGGCACCGCTCCCGGGAATCATTTTTGGTGATTTAATCCCCAATTCCAACCCTTGATGCTGAGTGCCAAGCAGGGAAGTATGAGCATTTAAACATAACCCGTTAACTGCTGCCAATCAAATGGTGAATAAGATACTCGTTAGGGTTCATATCTTTGTAAATCTGACTGTAATGAAGTCAGTGCCTCACCAGCCATGAACCTCACCGCACGTCACTGCTCACAAGTCACCATATTAATAGTTCCAGCATGCTCACAAGTCACCATATGAATAGTTCCAGCATGCTCACAAGTCATCATATGAATAGCAGGCCATCTCTCCAATGATAGCCTCAGGAATGCTATCACCGGCTAGCTGCCTCTCATTTAGCTAGACTAGGAACAGCTTATCTACTTTGTCTTGCACGTTCTCTCAGTCCTTGCAAGATATTTAACTCTTTCGGCAAAGTCAGCAACCATCAAAACATCCTTTTTGATAATTGTTGCAATTGTGGACTTGTTTTTGCCATTATGTGAGACAATCCATGTCCCGTTGGCAGCACTGCTAGTAGGTAGGTAGGTCTTTATTGTCATTGCACAAGTACAACAAAACTTTGTTTTCAGCACAAACCCATTCAAGATTAGACAAACAAACAGTGTACAGGGTTACAGAACAGGAATGCTGATGGGTCGCCACAAGGCTTCCTGTAAAAGATGGAAAAAGGTCAACGCTGGGTGAGGATGAGTAAAAAAAATACAATCTAGACTGGGCTCCTAAGGGGGCTCAGTCTGGAGTGGGAAAAAACCTCCATAGCAAAGCACATATACATATTACAACATCTCGAGACTTGCAACAGAGGGGATGGAGTGGGGGCCACGGTGGCAGGCTGCAGCTCTTCAGGCGCTGCGCAGCCGTCCATCACCCCTAAGGGATTCGCGTCAAGGGCGTTGGATGGGGGGTGGGGAATGTGTGTGTGGCGTATATATTTGTGGATGCATGTGTGTGTGTAAGCTTGCCACGTGTCTGTTCTGCGGCCTTGATGTTGTGCAGTCGCCAGTCAGTCCAAAGTCAACAACAACAGGTGTGTGTCCATGAGAGACAAGAAGGGAGTTTGTTGTGTCTTCACCGCACTGTCCTTCGGGAGAGTCTCCAAGCCAGGGAAACAATCCAAGTTAGGATGTTTTGTATGCCAGTGAAAATAACTTTTGCTTTTCACTCTAAATGGTCTATGACTGGTCCTCAAAATTCATCCTTTGGGGCAGACAGTCCTATTTTATCCAAATCACAAGTGTCCACTTTTCTTCCCGCATCCTCCAATCATTTGTGGCAGCTTTGGGCTACTTTAAAGACTGCCAGCAACTTCCAATTTTTGGAAAAACCAGAGCAACGCTTACTCCAATCAGCAGATGTCCTGTTGTCATCATTCCTAATAAGTGTTATCTTCACCTCCTCCACTGAGAGGGTCGCCAGGCACTCCATCTTCTCCCAAGAGTCCGTGGTGTGTCCAGCAACAACCGCTCCGTCACCACAAGCAGATTCCCCCAAACCCAAGATCTTGTCAATTTCCTTGAGGCCAGTTAAATAGTTCCAATGTTTAGATTTGGAGAGCAGCAACAAGAAAGTTAAGACAAGACAAAGAAGCAAGCAGGAGAGATAAGGGAGAGGGAAGAGGAGCGTCCGCCCTCCATGAGTGCCAGAGAGAAAAGGCTAGTACCCTGAGCAAGATATCAACAGGATGCAACGGTCACTACTCGATCGGTAACGAGAACACGATGATTCAAATTGTTTCACGTTTTAGTTATGATTGTGCCCATAATACCAGTTACCACTTTTGTCATCTTTATTTGAATAACAATATCTTATAAAGTGGCATGGAGTCCAAGACGACTGGGGACCCTTTTCTGTTGCAGCCTTCTTCCGCCATTGCAGCCGTTGTGGTAGTTCTTAAATCTACCGTCTTCCGCCTGCTCCGCAGTTGAGGTCTTCACGGTATCCCTGGCTAGGGGGCAGTCAGGTACTAGGCCTTTGCCAAGGGCCACCTGGGGTAACAGTAGTAAAGGGGTTAACCTCCTAGTGTCCCAAGACCCCATAGAGGAGCCTCCACTGCCGGATTCACTTTAACGTCATGCCCAGGACACAAGGCAGCAAGTAGATAACTGCTTTGTAGATGTCGGAAACATGGTTTGTCGTGATCACAATGTGCAGGCGACAGCGGGAAGCAGGGTGCAAGTAAAAAGGTATCTAATGCTTGAACCAAAAATAAACAAAAGGCGAGTGCCGCTAAGAAAAGGCATTGAAGCTTAGGGATGGCTATGCGAAACAAAACTAAAACTGAACTGGCTACAAAGTAAACAGAATGCTGGACGACAGCAAAGACTTACAGTGTGTGGAGCAGCAGACGGCGTCCACAAAGTACATCCGTAGATGACATGACAATCAACAACAAAATAGGAAACACTACACACAGGAAAACAGCAAAAAAGTCCAAATAAGTCAGGATGTGATGTGACAGGTTGTGACAGTACACCTACTTTGAGACAAGAGCTATACTGATGCATACTTGGTTATGGTTTAAATTCCTATCCAACAATTGCGACAACGACTTTTTACTGTCAACATCGGCTGCTGAATTTGATTTTTTTTATGTTTTCTGTAGTGGTGTGCCTCGGGATTTTTTCAATGAAAAACATGTGCCTTGGCTCAGAAAAGGTTGAAAAACACTGAGCAAGGATACATGTTCCTCAGGAACCTGTGAAAAAAGGTGTGGGGATCCCCAAGGCTCAAGCTGAGGTCCGATTATTTTGAACCTAATGCTGCCTTTTGGGGAGGTCATCAGGAGACTCTGCATCCGTTTCTGTTGATGATACACATTTCTACATTGTGTGTCTCCAGATGACAAAACAGACTTAACTGCA
Source organism: Nerophis lumbriciformis (assembly GCF_033978685.3). Taxonomy (NCBI): domain Eukaryota; kingdom Metazoa; phylum Chordata; class Actinopteri; order Syngnathiformes; family Syngnathidae; genus Nerophis; species Nerophis lumbriciformis. The sequence goes on along the minus strand of NC_084560.2, from coordinate 12,633,002 downwards.
TTTTAGACATCAAGTCATTAAAGACAGTGAATTCTCTGCAGCTCAACCCAGACAGAACAGATCTTTAAGTTATAGGTACTGAAGGCCAGAAAAAGAAAGTTTTTTCAAGATTTCAAACTAACAAAACTCATAAAAATCTGGGCGTAATTGTTTACTTTGAGCTGACTTTGACCCCACATTAATGCACCTAAGCTTTTAATCCATTACCATCCCTAATAAAGATTATTTATTTGAGCTGCTTTATTACCAAGTATCACATTTTTCTGTTTTAGTTGGGTTTTGATTTAACTAAAATACAGTTTTAGCTAGGCAAGACTATTGTTCTTGTTTTTAATTTTTTTTTTTTTTTTTTAATGGTAAATGGGTTATACTTGTATAACTACCTTCAAGCACTATTTCCACATTCACACACTGATGTGCCATGCAAGGCCCTAACCACGACCCATCAGGAGCAAGGATGAAGTGTCTTGCTCAAAGACACAATGGACGTGACTAGGATGTTGGAAGCTGGGAATCGAACCAGGAACCCTAAGGCCTCTGGCACGGCCACTCCACCAACCGAGCCCCGCCGTCCCCATAAAAGACATAACAACATGGCAACAAAGAAGTTGTAGGATAAAAGTTGAGGTGACACGCACATCCAGAACTGAACTGTCGCCCAATCGTCACTCTGAGCTCTGCTGACAAGGTCAGCAATTTGACGAGTGAAGCATGAAAATGTTTTGATTGCGTTCATCCTGCAGCTCGCCTGTGGCGTTTCGTCTCTGCCTAACCAAATTAGGATCATTATGCACCTGCTTTATGACGGGAAGCGGTAATTGTGACACTTAAGCCGCGACAATCACAGAACATTATCTCAGGAAATGTTCCGTTTCCTTTGTGATTGTCAGCGTGTGTTACTTTTGTGATGGTGATGTGAGACAAAAGTGACTTTCTCAGATGCCACCGACAGCATGATCACTTCCTGTCTAGTGCAAAACCACTCAAAGTACCAAAGAACATCTTGTCTTCCTAAGACTAGGGGTGAAAACATCCATATTCTAGTCTCTGAGGAGAGGCTCACAATGTGATCTTATTTGTATCCTTTCACAAACTTCTTCATCTCTTTGCCCTCTGCTAACCTCCTGTGTACTTACTACTTCTCCTGGGTCGAACAAGAGGATTGTTGATTAGATTTAGCACTGCTTCCACCTAGATGCAGGCTTGTGTATCACTTGAGTGAAGATATTCGATGTGCACCACAACTTCATCAACAGTGGAACACACTGACTACCTTATTTTCCAGACTATAAGGCACACTTAAAATCCTTTCATTTTTCTCAAATAGACAGTGCGCCTTATAACCCGGTGCGCCTAATGTACGGAATAATTCTGGTTGTACTTACCAACCTTGAAGCAATTTTATTTGGTACATGGTGTAATGATAAGTATGACCAGTAGATGGCAGTCACACATAAGAGATATGTGTAGACTGCAAGAAGACGTCAGTAAACAACACCAAAACTGTAAATGTTCCATTGAGAATATACAACATTACACACGCCGCTCAAAAATCTTTCAAAATGTTTTAGTATGACTTTGAAGCCGCACCGCTTGGATTGTCGGCCCATTACAGCTTCTGTAGTCAGAGATACAAGTATTATTGGTGTGTGTGTAAGGACCGCAAACACTATCTGGCGTTTTGTTGCACAATATTATGCAAAACCAACTTTACTTACCTTCTGGTACCTGCTGATCTGTATTTGGGATCTGCATAGGTCCTGAAAATTTGCGTGCGTCCGCCATCATAGTCCATGACATTCATCCTCCGCTGTTGCCATTTCTAATATAAAGTAGTGTAAAGTTCTTACTTATATCTGTCAGTAAACTCACCATGAAAGCACTAAAACATACCGGTATAGTAAGTTTACATTATTCACCCAAGGAACTTTAGTTATTAGAGAGTTCTGGTCGGGACACATTTCGGGCGTTGTTGTTGCACTAGTGAGGAGATGAGGAGCGGATGAGGAGATGCTGCTCCGATATTGATTGAAGTAAAGTCTGAATGTCATTAAAACAGTTAGCTCCATCTTTTGACACTTTTTCCACTCCCGTCCTTGCACGCTACACCGCTACAACAAAGATGACGCTGTCCAAGTGGAGGAACGTAAATAAGAGCGCCCACAAAACGGTGCATCCTGAAGAGACTGTCAGAAAGTGACTTGAAGATGATGTGTAAAACATCATCTATGCAACATTTTGAGCAAAGAACCACCATTACATGTTATGTAGACCACAAGGAAGTATTTTACTTTCAGAAAATAATCATAATAATATGACTCCTTTAATGCGCCCTATGGTCCGGAAAATAAGGTAATCCCCGTCCGTACCTCAGTTTTTGGGCAAGTTTATGTTTTGGTAAGTTTTTTGGGTACATAGAGAACAATTTTTATTTTCCTCTCAAAGTTCTTTCTTCCTTTTGCTTCTCAGTACAAACTGAATTTTGGAGTAAAGACAATACTGAACGAACACGCACGCACGCACGCACGCACGCACGCACGCACGCACGCACGCACGCACGCACGCACGCACGCACGCACGCACGCACGCACGCACGCACGCACGCACGCACGCACGCACGCACGCACGCACGCACGCACGCACGCACGCACGCACGCACGCACGCACGCACGCACGCACGCACGCACGCACGCACGCACGCACGCACGCACGCACGCACGCACGCACGCACGCACGCACGCACGCACGCACGCACGCACGCACGCACGCACGCACGCACGCACGCACGCACGCACGCACGCACGCACGCACGCACGCACGCACGCACGCACGCACGCACGCACGCACGCACGCACGCACGCACGCACGCACGCACGCACGCACGCACGCACGCACGCACGCACGCACGCACGCACGCACGCACGCACGCACGCACGCACGCACGCACGCACGCACGCACGCACGCACGCACGCACGCACGCACGCACGCACGCACGCACGCACGCACGCACGCACGCACGCACGCACGCACGCACGCACGCACGCACGCACGCACGCACGCACGCACGCACGCACGCACGCACGCACGCACGCACGCACGCACGCACGCACGCACGCACGCACGCACGCACGCACGCACGCACGCACACACACACACACACACACACACACACACACACACACACACACACACACACACACACACACACACACACACACACACACACACACACACACACACACACACACACACACACCAATGGTAAACGGTCAGTATTTATCCAGCACTTTACTGTACCTGCACAATACCCAAATAGCTTTCCATTATAGGTGGCATTCACACACTGATGTGTCATGACCAAGGACACGATGGTCGTGATTAGGGTGCCGGAAGCTGGACTCGAAGCAGGAACCTTCAATGCCGCTCTGCCATCTGACCCACGCCGTTCTGTATTTTTCCATACAGGGCGGATCAAACAGTCCAGTATTTTACTGTTGCATCCCTATTAGACACAAGTAATCCTGACAATTTATTATGATTTTTTTTCTACATTTAAAACCCTTCATGGTGCTAACATGTAATTGCTGGTCAAAATTGTGCATAGATGTGCAGTTTTGTAGTGATGTGCGGATCAATACTGAAATATCGATACCTCCAATACCAGATCTTGATTCTGATTCTGATTTATGCTCTACTATTGATTCTCAAATCAAAATATCAATAATTTTGATAGTTCAGTTATTTGAGATAATGTATATCATTAACAGGAACACAGTGTAAAGCAGGGGTGCTCATTACGTCGATCGCGAGCTACCAGTCGATCGCGGAGGGTGTGTCAGTCGATCACCAGCCAGGCATTAAAAAAATAGTCCTAAAAATGAGCGATCATAAATCTTCACTATGACGTCACTTTCGTCACTTGATTGACATTCACGGCACTCGAGGGTCTTCTGAGATGACGCTGGCTGCTGCCAGCTCATTAAAATTACCGACAGGAATGCGAGAAACACTTTATTTCAACAGACTCTGGCGCCGTACCTGTCGTCAAAACTCCAAAGACCGACTGCACAGTTGCACAATAAAAGCTCTGCTTCATCCTGCCTGCGCTAACAAAATAACAGTCTCAGAAAGCTGGCGTGCACAAGCTAGCAAGCTACGGAGTTTGCCAACAATGTATTTCTTGTAAAGTGTATACAAAGAAGTACGGAAGCTGGATAAATAAGATGACAAAAACCAACCACTTTCATGTGGTATTGGACAGAAAGGAGGACTTTTTTTCTCTTCCATTCGAAAATGCGGACGTTATCAGCACCACTGTCTGATTCGAATCAATGTAAGTCATCAGAATCAGGTAATACACCAACTTATATTCTTGTCTTCATGAAAGAAAGGAATCTATATGTGTTAAACATGCTTGTATTATCTTTAAACACCTTTAACTTATTAACAATATTAATTATATGTGTTAAACATGCTTGTATTATCATTAAACACCTTTAACTTGTCAACAATAACTATATGTGTTAAACATGCTTGTATTATCTTTAACCACCTTTAAGTTGTTAACAATATTAACTATGTGTTAAACATGCTTGCATTATCTTTAACCACCTTTAAGTTGTTAACAATATTAACTATATGTGTTAAACATGCTTGTATTATCTTTAAACACCTTTAGCTTATTACCAATATTAACTATAAGTGTTAAACATGCTTGTATTATCTTTAAACACCTTTAACTTGTTAACAATATTAACTATATGTGTTAAACATTCTTGTATTATCATTAAACACCTTTAATTTATTAACAATATTAACTATATGTGTTAAACATGCTTGCATTATCATTAAACATCTTTAACATGTTAACAATATTAACTACCGTATTTTCCGCACTATAAGGCGCACCGGATTATTAGCCGCACCTTCAATGAATGGCATATTTCATAACTTTGTCCACCAATAAGCCGCCCCGGACTATAAGCCGCGCCTACGCTGCGCTAAAGGGAATGTCAAAAAAACAGTCAGATAGGTCAGTCAAACTTTAATAATATATTAAAAACCAGCGTTCTAACAACTCGGTTCACTCCCAAAATGTACGCAAATGTGCAATCACAAACATAGTAAAATTCAAAATAGTGCAGAGCAATAGCAACATAATGTTGCTCGAACGTTAATGTCACAACACACAAAATAAACATAGCGCTCACTTTCTGAAGTTATTCTTCATTCGTAAATCCTTCGTCTTCGGTGTCCGAAGTGAAAAGTTGGGCAAATTTACGATCCACTGGCAGATGTTGGCGTCGTCTGGCGCTGCCTCCTCGTCTTAGTGAAGGTGTGTTCGCCTTCTGTCATCCATTGTTCCCACGCAGTTAGCAGTCTAGCTTCGAATGCCCTGTTGACACCAATATCTAGCGGCTGGAGGTCTTTTGTCAATCCACCCGGAATGACGGCGAGTATTGAATTAAGCGCGTAAGCGTGTCTCTCAATGTGCTGTTATGAGCTAGCAAATATAACAACTACACTACCCAGCATGCAACGATAGTTACGAGCATGCGCGGTAGCCCTGAGAAGCGTTGTATGCTGGGAGTTAGAATGTGGTTATGAGCACGCTGTGAGTAAACGTTGAGAACTCAGTTAACACGCCTCGTCTGCATTATTTATAATTAGACAGACAACACACTTAATAGGAGCCATTTTGGGGTCTTTACATAAACACACAAATGGAAATGAAACGTCACATATCCCAGCATGCACCGCGCGCTTCTTCGTCATCCACTGTTCCCACGCAGTTAGCAGTCTAGCTTCGAATGCCCTGTTGACACCAATATCTAGCGGCTGGAGGTCTTTTGTCAATCCACCCGGAATGACGGCGAGTATTGAATTAAGCGCGTAAGCGTGTCTCTCAATGTGCTGTTATGAGCTAGCAAATATAACAACTACACTACCCAGCATGCAACGATAGTTACGAGCATGCGCGGTAGCCCTGAGAAGCGTTGTTGTATGCTGGGAGTTAGAATGTGGTTATGAGCACGCTGTGAGTAAACGTTGAGAACTCAGTTAACACGCCTCGTCTGCATTATTTATAATTAGACAGACAACACACTTAATAGGAGCCATTTTGGGGTCTTTACATAAACACACAAATGGAAATGAAACGTCACATATCCCAGCATGCACCGCGCGCTTCTTCTACGGGGAAAAAAGATGGCGGCTGTTTACCGTAGTTGCGAGACCTAAACTTTATGAAAATGAATCTTAATATTTATCCATATATAAAGCGCACCGGGTTATAAGGCGCACTGTCAGCTTTTGAGAAAATTTGTGGTTTTTAGGTGCGCCTTATAGTGCGGAAAATACGGTATATGTGTTAAACATGCTTACATTATCTTTAAACACCTTTAGCTTATTAACAATATTAACTATATGTGTTAAACATGCTTGTATTATCATTAAACACCTTTAACTTGTTAACAATATTAACTATATGAATTAAACATACTTGTATTTTCATTAAACACCTTTAATTTATTAACAATATTAACTATATGTGTTAAACATGCTTGTATTATCATTAAACACCTTTAACTTGTTAACAAAAACATATATTTCATAAATAAGTAGATATAAATTATATATATGAATGAGGTAGATCCCCACGACTTGTCAATTGAAAAGTAGCTCGCCTGCAGAAAAAGTGTGAGCACCCCTGGTGTAAAGTAACTAAATCAATGAGAACTTATCTAAATGAAACACAATTCGTGGGAACTACAAACCCCGTTTCCATATGAGTTGGGAAATTGTGTTAGATGTAAATATAAACGGAATATAATGATTTGCAAATCCTTTTCAACCCATATTCCATGCGCTATAAAGACAAGATATTTGATGTTCCAACTCATAAACTTTATTTTATTTTTTTTTGCAAATAATAATTAACTTAGAATTTCATGGCTGCAACACGTGCCAAAGTAGTTGGGAAAGGGCATGTTCACCACTGTGTTACATCTCCTTTTCTTTTAACAACACTCAATAAACGATTGGGACCTGAGGAAACTAATTGTTGAAGCTTTGAAAGTGGAATTCTTTCCCATTCTTGTTTTATGTAGAGCTTCAGTCGATCAACAGTCTGGGGTCTCCGCTGTCGTATTTTACGCTTCATAATGCGCCACACATTTTCGATGAGAGACAGGTCTGGACTGCAGGCAGGCCAGGAAAGTACCCGCACTCTTTTTTTACGAAGCCACGCTGTTGTAACACGTGCTGAATGTGGCTTGGCATTGTCTTGCTGAAATAAGCAGGGGCGTCCATGAAAAAGACGGCGCTTAGATGGCAGCATATGTTGTTCCAAAACCTGTATGTACCTTTCAGCATTAATGGTGCCTTCACAGATGTGTAAGTTACCCATGCCTTGGGCACTAATGCACCCCCATACCATCACAGATGCTGGCTTTTGAACTTTGCGTCGATAACAGTCTGGATGGTTCGCTTCCCCTTTGGTCCGGATGACACGATGTCGAATATTTCCAAAAACAATTTGAAATGTGGACTCGTCAGACCACAGAACACTTTTTCACTTTGCATCAGTCCATCTTAGATGATCTCGGGCCCAGAGAAGCCGGCGGCGTTTCTGGATGTTGTTGATAAATGGCTTTCGCTTTGCATAGTAGAGCTTTAACTTGCACTTACAGATGTAGTGACAAACTGTATTTAGTGACAGTGGTTTTCTGAAGTGTTCCTGAGCCCATGTGGTGATATCCTTTAGAGATTGATATCGTTTTTTTGATACAGTGCCGTCTGAGGGATCGAAGGTCACGGTCATTCAATGTTGGTTTCCTACGTGGAGTGATTTCTCCAGATTCTCTGAACCTTTTGATGATATTGTGGACCGTAGATGTTGAAATCCCTAAATTTCTTGCAATTGCACTTTGAGAAACGTTGTTCTTAAACTGTTTGACTATTTGCTCACACAGTTGTGGACAAAGGGGTGTACCTCGCCCCATCCTTTCTTGTGAAAGACTGAGCATTTTTTGGGAAGCTGTTTTTATACCCAACCATGGCACCCACCTGTTCCCAATTAGCCTGCACACCTGTGGGATGTTCCAAATAAGTGTTTGATGAGCATTCCTCAACTTTATCAGTATTTATTGCCACCTTTCCCAACTTCTTTGTCACATGTTGCTGGCATCAAATTCTAAAGTTAATGATTATTTGCAAAAAAAAAAAGTTTATCAGTTTGAACATCAAATATGTTGTCTTTGTAGCATATTCAACTGAATATGGGTTGAAAATGATTTGCAAATCATTGTATTCCGTTTATATTTACATCTAACACAACTTCCCAACTCAAATGGAAACGGGGTTTGTACTTTTTCATCCGCCTAGGTAAGTACATCATGCACAAGTGCTGTGCTCAGTCATTTCTTTATTTCACAACATAACTGGCTACTAAAATGAGTCACTCAGTATTATAAAATAGTAAGTGTATGCATCCTTTTGTTCTAGGTCATTCAGAGACACTACATACAGAGTTAAATACATATATATATATATATATATATATATATATATATATATATATATATATATATATATATATATATATATATATATATATATATATATATATATATATATATATATACATATATATAAGTTAACACATATATTGCAGAATAACACGATTATTTTTTTCACTCTGTGATTTTGTATTGTTTTAAGATGATTCCCCAAGAGCAGCAACACTTGTAATACACTTTTACTTTCACCTGGTATATTTGCACAAAGTATCAGTACCTGATCGGTATTGCCGATAGTAGCCTGAATTTGTGTATTAGTGCCCAAGGCATGGGTAACTTACATATCTGTGAAGGTACCATTAATGCTGAAAGGTACATACAGCTCTTTTGGAGCAACATATATTGCCATCCAAGCAACGTTATCATGGACGCCCCTGCTTATTTCAGCAAGACAATGCCAAGCCACGTGTTACAACAGCGTGGCTTCATAGTAAAAGAGTGCGGGTACTAGGGATGTCCCGATCCAGGTTTTTGCACTTCCGATCCGATACCAATATTGTTTTTGCATTTCCGATCCGATACTGACCGATATCGATACTGACCGATACTGGCCTATCCGAGCATGTATTAAAGTTTAAAGTTATTTAGCCTACTTAGTTGTCAGAATCATGTTGAAAAGGGTTTTAGTACTCTTAATAACAACTAGCCAGCTGAATTAGGGTGTTTGAATAATACACAATGGTTGGTAACAAGAAACTGACCTGTTTATTCAAGGATAAACACAAAATAGACAAAATTATACATGACAAACAGAAATGGCATCATTTCTGTTTGGGAGATATGGCCTTTTTTTAATATTGCGATATTTTAAGGCCATATTGCGATACATGATATATATCTTGATATTTTGCCTTAGCCTTGAATGAACACTTGATGCATATAATCACAGCAGTATGGTGATTCTATGTGTTTTGATTGATTGATTGAGACTTTTATTAGTAGGTTGCACAGTGAAGTACATATTCCGTACAATTGACCACTAAATGGTAACACCCGAATAAGTTTTTCAACTTGTTTAAGTCGGGGTCCATAAATTGATTCATGATACAGATACATACTATCAGATATATACTATCATCATAATACAGTCATCAGACAAGATAATCACATTGAATTATTTACATTATTTATAATCCGGGGTGTGGAGGGGGGCGCCGGATGTAAGTGTCAAAAAGACAGCCAAAAGAGTTTGATATGAGAATAAATCTAAAGTTAAAATATAGGGTAGAAATGCACCCATTTGCAGGAAATGTAGTCTTAATTTTCAAAATTTTCTTTCAAGGCTTGCATGTCTACATTAAAACATTATTCTTCATACTGCATTAATATATGCTACTTTTAAACTTTCATGCAGAGAAGGAAATCACAACTAAAAAAATCACTAATTTTTTCATACGGTGTTGATGTGGAAATTTTTGCCTCTGCATTTTTATGGTGTGGACGTGTGGCACCGAATGGAGATAAGCGTCTTGACAGACGTTACAATATTTGAACAATGATGACGAAAACTGTCGTGTCCGTGGGTCGAAAATTGTTATGCGCTTATTTTTTTATTTGATTTTGTGCGTGGCATATAATTGCTATGCGCAGAGGACGCTTGAGCAGTGCGCAATTGCACAGGCGCGCACCTTAGAGGGAGCGTTGGTCACACGGCTGCGCTAGCATCACAGCTAACGTTAGCCATGCTGCTACCTCTCTGCTCAAGGAGGGTGTATACGTATGTGACGTATGACGTGACAGTATGTGCCGTACGTAAGAAAGTGCGCTTGCTGTCTGTGAGAGGGAGACACAGAAAAGAGTGAGAAGAGCCTGTCGTGTAATGCCAGCAGCTAAAAGCAACTGCGTGATAATCCACAGACCTGTGGATGTGGTGAAGGTGTGCTGGAAAATGCGGCACGGAATGTAGGGAGCAGCAGAAAAGTGGAATGTATTATTTAAATCGGTGCATTGGAAAACACAGACCGGAGTTGTTGTTTTTTTTAAACTGGATCTGGATACGCATTTTTTGGCAAATATCGGCGGCCGATCCGATCCAAATATCGGATCGGGACATCCCTAGCGGGTACAAGACTGGCCTGCCTGTAGTCCAGACATTGAAAATGTGTGGTGCAATATGAAGGCTAAAATATCAGAAGGGAGACTGTTGAACAACTTAAGCTGTACATCAAGCAAGAATCGGAAAAAATTCCACTTCAAAAATGTGTCTCCTCAGTTCTCAAACCTTTACTGAGTGTTGTTACTGGTAAAAATGCCTTTTTTGCAATGTGTTGCTGCCATTAAATTCCAAGTTCATGATTATTTGCCAAAAAAAAGTAAGTTTCTCAGTGTGAACATTAAATATCTTGTCTTTGCAGTCTATTCAATTGAATATAAGTTGAAAAAGATTTGCAAATCATTGTATTCTCTTTTTATTTACCATTTACACAACGTGACAACTTCACTGCTTTTGGCTTTTGTAAATAAAATTGGCAAACTCACGCGAAGCTCTTTGAGTAAACCTCTACCATATATAGAGATGTAAACTCTACCATAAATAGAAATGTAAACCTCTACCATAAATAAAGATGTAACTAAGCTAACATGAAAAAAAAAAGATTGTTTTATGGTTTGACTTATGTGGGTGTCAAATACACAAAAACTGGTAAAGGTAAGAAAAGTTGGTTTTGCAAATTATGACCGTGGCCACCAATCACTTCGACACAATTCACCGCAATCAATGCAGTAATTTATGTGACATACTATACTATATTAAAGAAAAATCTGATCCATGCAATATGACATCATCTGCTTTTCCATGTGTGCATGCTTCTCTAGTGTTGCAAAAAGAAGAATAAAACAACCTCAGGGACAAAAGCACAGCTAATTTATGAAATAATAACTTGCTGAGTCCTGTAAAATGTGGAAGACTAACTCAACGGTGACATTTCCAAACAGTCCTAGGGATGAATATATGTTTAGTCTTTGGATGCAAAGTTATTACTTACTATAGGAGACAAAAATTCATGAACGGATGGCAGATTGATGCCTTCGAGCATCAACTTTGTTTTATTAATCTTAGTCTGATAAAAGATTCACCATCTCGGCTTAGATTTTTGCGTCAGCTCTTCTCCCCTGGGGGAACCTTGGACCGCCAAGTTAGACGCTCAGTATATCACAAGTAGGAGGATAATAAATGAGCTGAGTGGTGTGTTGTGGCCCTCACAGAGCGTCAGTCAGAGAGTCTTCAACCATCACAACACAGCTCAACTGTGGAGAGAGTGCGGAGACTAGGCTAGATCCATTGGAAACTTCTACACTTTTTACCAGAAATAGCAGCTGCAGTAAATCATTATCATTGTTTGAGTGACTGTTTAATTTAATGACCACATTTTATATCAGGGGTGTCATAAAAAATGCTTTTATTGTAAGAGAATACATCAGTGCTCAAAGCCTCAGATTCTGATTAACGAGATCTGTTATCCCTTTTTACCGTAACATTTAGGGTGGTTTTTACAGCATATTACTGAAAATGGAAAAACAGTACCGCTGTTTTTTTATGGTAAAAACTGGCAGCTCAGTTGCCTTAAATTTAAGGTAACATTTATGGTGGATTTTACAGAATGTTGCTAGAATTTTACAGAAAAATGTAGAATGTTTTGTTTTTAAAAGCATATCACACCCCTCAACCCCGCCCACTTCAACCAACGCACGGGGGCGGGGGTTTGGTGGTAGCGGGGGTGTATATTGAGCCCGGAAGAGTTAGGGCTGTATGGGATTCTGTTCTGTTGTGTTTATGTTGTGTTTGTCATTCTTGTTTGGTGTGGATTCACAGTGTGGCGCATATTTCTAACAGTGTTAAAGTTATTTATACGGGCACCGTCAGTGTAACCTGTATCGCTGTTGGCCAAGTATGCATTGCATTTATGTGTGTGTGCGTGCTGAAGTCGCACATATCTTGTGATCAGGCCGGCACGTTGTTGGAATGGATGAAAAGCAGACGTGACGACAGCTCGTGAAGGACGATAAACGCAGTGACTTTAAAGCACGCCCCCAAGACTGTGGTCCGGGTGGACTACGAGGTATAATGACTGATGAACAACTTCGTTCGATAATGAAAGATGCCTCAGCTCAAAGCCTGAGCCCCGACATTAATGAACTAGCATCCAAGAAAAGATGGCACGTATCTGGCTTAGGCACATCAGATTAAAATCACCAAAATGATTCCCGGGCGCGGCCACCGCTGCTGCCCACTGCTCCCCTCACCTCCCAGGGGGTGATCAAGGGTGATGGGTCAAATGCAGAGAATAATCTCGCCACACCTAGTGTGTGTGTGACAATCATTGGTACTTTAACTTTAACTTTTAACTTTATTAGATCAGTGTGTTGAAAACTGAGCAGTTTAAAGTCCTGAATGGTTGGTTTATTCATTGTGATTTTATTTTCTAATTTATTAGCCTGTGGAAAAAGTTACTGTTGATATTTACCTCAGAAGGCTGCAAATAGAAAAGAGGCATTCAATTTTTATTTAAATTGAATTTGATATGCCATTGATATTTTTTAATTATTATTATTATAAACTCGATTTTGCATGTCACTATAAAGTTATATAAGCCTTGCTTGTTCAATATTCAATGCAAAACTTGTTTGGGTCCCTATTAAAAGGTTAATTTGTTCAACCTTGGCCCGCGGCTTTGTTCAGTTTTAAATTTTGGCCCACTCTGTATTTGAGTTTGACACCCCTGGTCTATTATGTTCACTAATTTATTCAAGGACTAAATTATAATAATAAACATATTTTCATGTTCCCTAAGATTTTTTGTTCAAATAAAGGCAATAATGACATTTTTTGTGGTCCCCTTTATTTAGAAAAGTATCGAAATACATTTTGGTACTGGTACTGGTACCAAAATGTTGGTATCGAAACAACCCTAGTTGGTACACGCTATTTTACAGTACCTCGAATTCAAACTGCACTTTAATGTATTTTCATTCAGTATAAGATACAGAATTTGACTTTTAAGAACTCCACAATGTGGGTCAACACACTGGTGGAAGCATTGATGTGTACAAATAATCACAGAATACAAATAATTTAGAGGCCTACTGAAATGCGATTTTCTTATTTAAACGGGGATAGCAGGTCCATTCGATGTGTCATACTTGATCATTTCGCGATATTGCCATATTTTTGCTGAAAGGATTTAGTAGAGAACATCGACGATAAAGTTCGCAACTTTTGGTCACTGATAAAAAAGCCTTGCCTGTACCGGAAGTAGCAGACGATATGCGCGTGATGTCACTGGTTGTGGAGCTCCTCACATCTGCACATTGTTTACAATCATGGCCACCAGCAGCGAGAGCGATTCGGACCGAGAAAGCGACGTTTTCCCCATTAATTTGAGCGAGGATGAAAGATTTGTGGATGAGGAAAGTGAGAGTGAAGGACGAGAGGGCAGTGGGAGCGATTCAGATAGGGAAGATGCTGTGAGAGGCGGGTGGGACCTGATATTCAGCTGGGAATGACTAAAACAGTAAATAAACACAAGACATATATATACTCTATTAGCCACAACACAACCAGGCTTATATTTAATATGCCACAAATGAATCCCGCATAACAAACACCTCCCCCCTCCCGTCCATATAACCCGCCAATACAACTCAAACACCTGCACAACACACTCAATCCCACAGCCCAAAGTACCGTTCACCTCCCCAAAGTTCATACAGCACATATATTTCCCCAAAGTCCCCAAAGTTACGTACGTGACATGCACATAGCGGCACGCACGTACGGGCAAGTGATCAAATGTTTGGAAGCCGCAGCTGCATGCGTACTCACGGTACCGCGTCTGCATATCCAACTCAAAGTCCTCCTGGTAAAAGTCTCTGTTGTCCCAGTTCTCCACAGGCCAATGGTAAAGCTTGACTGTGATCTTTCGGGAATGTAAACAATGAAACACCGGCTGTGTTATCCGGCACAACAGTCAGGGGGTGCATTCTACGGCGGGGGTGCGTTATCCGGCACAACACCTGCCGCAATACACCGCTTCCCACCTACAGCTTTCTTCTTTGCTGTCTCCATTGTTCATTGAACAAATTGCAAAAGATTCACCAACACAGATGTCCAGAATACTGTGGAATTTTGCGATGAAAACAGACGACTTAATAGCTGGCCACCATGCTGTCCCAAAATGTCCTCTACAATCCGTGACGTCACGCGCAGGCGTCATCATCAGAATCAGAATCAGAATCAGAATCAGAATCAGCTTTATTGTCATTACGCAAGGTAACGAGATTGAGGCCATTCCATACAGTGCGATGTGTGCATGCTAGAAAAACAATGTGCAAATATATAAAAATATAAAAAATGTAGAAGTGCAATGAATATGGTGTATACGGAGACGTTTTCAGCAGGATATTTCGCGCAAAATTTAAAATTGCACTTTAGTAAGCTAACCCGACCGTATTGGCATGTGTTGCAATGTTAAGATTTCATCATTGATATATAAACTATCAGACTGCGTGGTCGGTAGTAGTGGGTTTCAGTAGGCCTTTAATATTTGAAAGTGTTGATTAGCAAATGTTAACTTAAAATAAAAGGCCGATAGTATTCACTACACCACCAATACTTTGTTTACTGCATAATGTTTGTGATGACAAGCAAAAAAAACAAAATAACTGAGAGGAAAAAAGTTGTTCTCTTTACCCCCACAAAACGTAGCGAGGAAACCAGGTATGGGCAGTAGGGTGGGTTAGCTGTACTGTTGCACCTTTAGTTAACACAAATACTGTATATGTAGAGTATATGGACCAAATGACAGCTGTCAGCATACAGTTTACTACCTCAATCAAACATAGTAGAAATGTCTGTTACAAGATAGTGCAGTAGTAAGTAAGGATGTGGTAGTAATAATCCTGCACGGGCATACTTGCCAACCCTCCCGGATTTTCCGGGAGACTCCCGAAATTCAGCGCCTCTCCCGAAAACCTCCCTGGACAAATTTCTCCCGAAATTCAGGCAGAGCTGGAGGCCACGCCCCCTCCAGCTCCATGCGGACCTGAGTGACGTGTTGACAGCCTGTTCTCACGTCCTTTTCTCACAATATAAACAGCATACCTGCCCAATCACGTTATAACTGTAGAATGATCGAGGGCGAGTTCTTGGTTTCTTATGTGGGTTTATTGTTAGACAGTTTCATTAACGTCCTCCAAGCGCGGTAACAACACACAACAACAGCAGTCAAGTTTCCGTCTACCATAAAGCAGTTCGTCTGCCGTAAACAGCAATGTCGTGACACTGCCATCTACTGTACATGCATATGTGACCCACCCATAATGTGTCACATTTTTGTGTTGATTTATTTATTTTATTTTGTGGTTTGAATTCGTTTTTGGAGCTGTCATTACACATTTATCAGTATTCACATTGGTCAGTAGGGGGCAGTAGGGGGTTTCTTCCCAATTGAATGCTATCACCTGCAGACCGGAAGTGTCTTCATTCTGATGAGAGCGACCAGTCTGTAAACAATTGAAACGTCCTGTGTGCTTTTTCGTCCTGTATAACAGGTTAGTTTTGGTGAATCAACTCACTGAATAATATCCATGTGATCTTTATAAGTTTAAGTACACATTCTGATGGTGGAGCCTAACTCTAAAGTGTTTGTGAGTTGTAGTTTGTATTTGTGAATGAATCCAGTGCACAGCTGCAGTAATCAATACAAAATGGCGACGTGAGTGTGCAATGTTTATATAGGAACTTCTGATCCTAATTCAGACTCCCAAATTAGAGCTCCCGTTTTCTTATTGATTTTATAATGTATATTTGTATAATGTGTGTGTTCTGAAATAGTGACAGAGAATAGAACAAGGATGGACAATTCAACCCTTAACTCAACAAAGAGTAGATGAGTGTTATGTGTGTGTATATGTGTAAATAAATGAACACTGAAATTCAAGTATTTCTTTTACTTATTTATATGTATACACAGTATATATATATATATATATATATATATATATATATATATATATATATATATATATATATATATATATATATATATATATAAATATAATAAAATATATATATAGCTAGAATTCACTGAAAGTCAAGTATTTCTTATATATATATATATATATATATATATATATATGTGTGGGAAAAAATCACAAGACTATTTCATCTCTACAGGCCTGTTTCATGAGGGGGGGTTCCCTCAATCATCAGGAGATTTTAATGGAAGCATTCACATACCATGGATTATATAGGGCACAGAGTGGGTGGGTACAGGCTGGTGTAGGGGCGTGGTGATTGGCTCATGTGTTACCTAGGAGGTGTTTCCGTCTGTGGCGGCATGCTGTTACAATTTCGCTGCGCTTGTTGAGGGATGACAGGTCTGGACGGTATATACCAAGAAGCGCATATGCCAAATTTTCAAAGAGAACGGCCTACGGATCACGATTGAAGCCAACAAGCAAACCGTCAACTTCCTTGACGTCACTTTCAACCTGAGAAATAACAGCTACCAACCATTCACGAAACCCAACACAACACTCCAATACGTGCACCATGACAGCAACCACCCTCCCACCACCACGAAAAGAATACCTACCGGAATTAATAAAAGGCTATCGATGCTGTCATCTAGCAAAGCTGAATTTGACCAAGCAACCCCCCCGTACCAAAAAGCCCTTGATGAAAGCGGATACAATTTCACCCTCACCTATGAACCCACGCCAGGAAACCAACCGAAAAAGAACAGAAAACGAAACGACATCATCTGGTACAACCCCCCATACAGCAAAAACGTCTCAACTAACATTGGACACAAATTCCTCAATCTGATTGACAAACACTTTCCCAAAGACAACACCCTAAGAAAAGTATTCAACAAGAACAACATTAAATTGAGCTACAGCTGTATGAACAATATACGACAAATCATCTCAAACCACAACAAAACAATTGCAAATGAGCCGTCGGCCCCCGGACAGAGCGACTCCAAAACCGACAAAGGTTGCAACTATCCAAAGAAACCTGATTGCCCTCTCAACGGGGGGTGCTTACAAACATCAGTTGTCTACCAATCTAAGGTAACACGCAAGGACATTAACACATCCGACACATATGTAGGATTAACTGAGGGAGAGTTCAAAACCAGATGGAACAATCACAAGGCTTCTTTCAGGAACCAAAACCTGCGGAATACCACAGAACTCAGCAAACACATTTGGGACCTCAAAGACAATAATGTTGAATATTCAATAACATGGCAAATTCTTGCATCCAGCACACCTTACAATAGTGGTAATAAAAGATGCAACCTATGCTTGAAAGAAAAATTGTTTATTATTTACCGTCCAGACCTGTCATCCCTCAACAAGCGCAGCGAAATTGTAACAGCATGCCGCCACAGACGGAAACACCTCCTAGGTAACACATGAGCCAATCACCACGCCCCTACATCCGGCCTGTACCCACCCACTCTGTGCCCTATATAATCCATGGTATGTGAATGCTTCCATTAAAATCTCCTGATGATTGAGGGAACCCCCCCCTCATGAAACAGGCCTGTAGAGATGAAATAGTCTTGTGATTTTTTCCCACACATACATATATTGCGCTCTACTACGGTATCGAGCACTATTTTTTGGATAACCTTATTAAGACATATATATATATATATATATATATATATATATATATATATATATATATATATATATATATATATATATATATATATATATACATACCTGCCAACTTTTGAAATCAGAAAAACCTAGTAGCCAGGGTCCAGGGGCCGCAGGCCCCGGTAGGTCCAGGACAAAGTCCTGGTGGGGGGTTCAGGCTTCGCCCCCCCGACGCAAAATGATTATTAGCATTCAGACAGGTTAAAATGTTGCTAAAACCATCACTTTTCTATCAGTCACAGTGACTTTTCAAAACAAAAATATTACAGCAAAAATCATATGGGTTGATTGACATGTTTATTCTGTAAACTAACTTCAATAGTTTGAAATTATTTTGACAGTTAATGCCAGTTATCCTGTCAACCTTTCACAATACTTCAATTTGTTAATTGAAAGTATAAACAGTATAAAAACTTTTTACAGTAAACAAATGGTAAAACAGTACTAAACAATTCCATTAAAAAAAAAATTGGTGTCATTATTAACTTTCTGTCCAAGCTTGTATAATCTACTACCTTGTTCAATTGTAAAAAATATTCTGTGCCTAAAATTCACATTTCTATCACAATTATCATACTGTAAACATGGTAAACTAACTTCATTATAATTAATAGTCCTGTCAATAGCATGGAATTACAATTCAAATGTAGTTTTTTTGTAAGCCTTTCAAAATAATTCAAAATATGAAAAATTAATGAAAATTAATTTAAGCCATCAGACACTTGAAAAGTGGCACATCACATCTCTAATGTAATCATTTTAACTTTTCAACAGAAATAGCACTGCAAAAATATTAAGGACATACTTCTGTATTTTGGTAGTTATGCTGTCAACATTTAACAAGATTTCTTCAACTTGGACTTGAAAGCATAAATAGTATAAACACTTTTAACAGTATAACAGTACTAAACAATTCCAATAGATAACATTGGTGTCATTACCTTTTTGTGGCTAAAATCCGAAAAACGTTGAAAGTTTTCCACTTGTATCGCTAGCAACGGCATTAGACTTGTGTTTTTTTTGTCCCAACGTGGTCTTTTACATCGCTAATTCCTCCGTGTCCGATCGAAAAATCTTGTCTGCACAAGGTGCAATTCGCGTAGTTTTCACCCTTTTTGGAACGGATAATTATTCCCGGATAGGCTTTTGAATATTCTTTACGAAATGACTGCAGTTTTCTTTTCGGTTTAAGACTCGTTTGCGATGTTTCTCCGGCTGATTCCATGATCGTTCGCTCGTTTGGAAACAATGGCAACAGGTGACTCGTGCTTGGCAGCGGTGCTATAAATAGCCTCGCGCATTTAAAAAAAAATTTTTTTTTAATTAATGAAAAAACGTATTTTTTATCACTGCAACCGTAACCCGGAATAGGTTGATGAAAACCGTACTAATTACGAGAAAACCGGAGTAGTTGGCAGGTATGTATATATATATATATATATATATATATATATATCTTAACCACGCCCCCAACCACACCCCTGCCCCACCCCCGACCACGCCCCCGCCCCCCACGTCCCGAAATCGGAGGTCTCAAGGTTGGCAAGTATGTGCACGGGACAATCGCTTTTAATGGAAAAAATTATAAATAATGGTGTTCTTAATCGAGATTGGATGATATGAAATAATTAATCGTGATCATTTGTTTTGCCGTATCGCCCAGCCCCAGCTCCGGCTATTAAAACATGTCTGTCATTTTTACTGGACTTGCTCTACTTTTTAGACCGCGTGTGTCAAACTCAAGGACCGGGCCCACCACATCGTTTTATGTGGCCCGCGAAAGTGAATGTACGTTAATAAAACACGTCTTTCTCACTAAACATATTCATTCTTTCAAATTTGAGGGAGAAATTGCATACAACAGTAAGAATGTTAAAATGCAAACATTTATCAATCAATCAGTTTATTTATATAGCCCTAAATCACAAATGTCTCAAAGGGCTGCACAAGCCACAACGACATCCGCGGTTCAGCGCCCACATAAGGGCAAGGAAAAACTCACAACCCAGTGGGACGTCGATGAGAATGACTATGAGAAACCTTTGAGAGGACCGCAGATGTGGGAAATACCCCCCCCCCACTCTATGGGAGACCGGGTGCAATGGACGTCGAGTGGGTCTGACATAATATTGTGAAAGTCCAGTCCATAGTGGACTGGACTTTATGACGTAATGTGGAAAAAGCTGACAATTTCATACAAAGGTGAGTCTTGTTGGCTGGTCTGCTTGTCACAATGTTGCCAAAATAATGACAATTTTACACCATGAATTTTTTGTTTGTACACTGTGGCCAAACATTTTCCACCAAGGGTCACGTACTGAAAAGTACACTATATTGCCAAAAGTATTTGGCCACCTGCCTTGACTCACATATGAAGTTGAAGTGCCATCCCATTCCTAACCCATAGGGTACAATATGATGTGGGTCCACCTCTTGCATCTATTACAGCTTCAAGTCTTCTGGGAAGGCTGTCCACAAGGTTGCGGAGTGTGTTTCCACCATTCTTCCAAAAGCGCATTGGTCAGGTCACACACTGATGTTGGTGGAGAAGGCCTGGCTCTCAGTCTCTGTTCTAATTCATCCCAAAGGTGTTCTATCGGGTTCAGGTCAGGACTCTGTGCAGGCCAGTCAAGTTCATGTCTTTATGGACCTTGCTTTGTGCACAGTCATTTTGGAAGAGGAAGGGGTCCACTCCAAACTGTTCCCACAAGGTTGGGAGCATGGAATTGTCCTACGTTTGTAGAAACAGTCTCCATGCCTAAGTGCTTGATTTTATACACCTGTGGCCGGGCCAAGTGATTAGGACACCTGATTCTGATCATTTGGATGGGTGGCCAAATACTTTTGGCAATATAGTGTATGTCGAGGCCACTTTGAAATTGTTTTATAATGTAAAAAAAAAATTAAAAAATTAAAAAGATAACAGACATATTTATTCAAAGACAAAAGCTAGGGTCAGCTTTGTGTTTTATTATTTGTTACTAATATCAAAACTTCAGCTTTTTCTCATTACATTACATCTTTTTGTTCTTTTTCCCCCCTACAATTTTACTATTGTTTTTTTTTTTACCCCTGTAATAATTAATAATAGTAAAAGCTGAAACTAAGTTAGTCTTTAAATATAAAAGGTAATGTAACATTTATTTTTACAACACAAAGATATATGAAAATGGCCCGCGCATACTTTGACTTTAAACTTGTATGATGACTGAAATATGCTGATCGCAACCTAACCTAACCCCCCGAAATCCCACCCCCCAGATTGTAAATAATTCAATGTATATACTCTGATGATGAACTTGTGCTGATAGCATATATTTGTACCATGAATTGATTAACGTGGACCCTGACTTAAACACGTTGAAAAACGTATTCGGGTGTTACAATTTAGTGGTCAATTGTACGGAATATGTACTGTACTGTGCAATCTACTAACAGAAGTTTCAATCAATCAATCAAAATACTTCAAAGTATGCTGCCCTATGTGAAAAAGTTTGGACACCCCTATTTTAATTACATTCCAAACATTTTTTGTTACAATAAAATGCTTGTCCCCCTGACTTATGATTTCAAAAGCAAGTATGTTATCTAGGAATGTGTTAAAATGCGTTAAAATGTAATATCGGAAATTATCCGTATCGGTTTTTTTTATTATTATCGGTATCGGTTTATTATGTTTTTTTTAATTTAATCAACATAAAAAACACAAGATACACTTACAATTAGTGCACCAACCCAAAAAACCTCCCTCCCCCATTTACACTCATTCACACAAAAGGGTTGTTTCTTTCTGTTATTAATATTCTGGTTCCTACATTATATATCAATATATATCAATACAGTCTGCAAGGGATACAGTCCGTAAGCACACATGATTGTGCGTGCTGCTGGTCCACTAATAGTACTAACCTTTAACAGTTAATTTTACTCATTTTCATTAATTACTAGTTTTTATGTAACTGTTTTTATATTGTTTTCTTTATTTTTTATTCAAGAAAATGTTTTTAATTTATTTATCTTATTTTATTATTATTTTAAAAAAAGTACCTCATCTTCACCATACCTGGTTGTCCAAATTAGGCATAATAATGTGCTAATTCCACGACTGCATATATCGGTTGATATCGGTATCGATAATTAAAGAATTGGACAATATCGGAATATCGGATATCGGCAAAAAGCCATTATCGGACATCCCTAATGTTATCCATCAATTTGTAGCTAAAAAAATATGAATAATCAAATGCAAAAGGATTTCATGAGGAGGGTGTACATTAAAATGCATACATCTTCACTGTAACAAGCGGCCTGCAGAGCAGCCATAAGTACGATGTGGCCCTCAATGAACCCCCCCCCCCCCCCCCCCCCCCGTTTTAGACTGATAATGTGAAAACAACTTAACGCTGTACTGCACTGTGCATGCATGAGCTGCTCAAGCACACTGACTAAGCAAAGAGCAACATTTAAACCGAGGATTACGGCTCGCTCAACTAATTACACCTTGCAGAAATGGATTTGTCGTCAGAAGGACAGCGACGGAGGCCATGGCAGCTTATTATTGCACATGGACAAACCCAGCGGCTTAACAGATACACAGCAAGCCTGACTTTGAACCTAGATTGACATGTCATGGAAAAGTGTCATGTGGAGGAAGAGGAAAGTGGATTAGTCAGTGATCTAGCTAGTGATCAGCAAAGGGGATGATCTCCACTCACTTTCAGCATCCACAACTACAGCTGCTTTTCAATTATTGTCCCGCCGAGAAAGAAGAACATATTTGGTGCCCTCCCACTCTCCACCGTGACTATATATAGTATTACCGTATTTCCTTGAATTAGCGCTGGGGCAGTAATTAATTTTAAACCTCTTCTCACTCCGGAGCTTACCAAAGGCATGCGGTAAATTTAGGCCTGCGCTTGTAAATTTAAAACCTCTTCTCACTCCGGCGCTTACCAAAGGCATGCGGTAAATTTAGGCCCGCGCTTATAAATTTGAGTATGATGTAAGGATACCATCATGAAAAGCACATTTAATAAAAAAAACTTTATTATGGTCTTACTTTTACTTATAAATGAAGTCCATGCGCCGCTCCTTCTGAACAAAAGCATCGATAACTTGTTTATAGAAGACTTCCTTATCTTTCTTCAGTTTTAAAAGTCTCTCTGTCTCGATGGAGATCTTCCTTTAATTATTACCTCCTGTTTCGATTGAAAGTCCAGTTTAGAAAACTGTTGTTGTCACTTCTTCTGCAGCCGAGTAGTCGCAAGAATGATCCCTGGGATCACTCGCGCCCTCTACCACCATGAGGTGGGAGTCATTTAATGACTCATATTTAACACACGCAGCTATATTAATAAAACATTTTTACTGTTCTTTTTAGCATATTCAATAGCTTTGACATTAAATCCTACTGAATAGCTCTTTATCTTCTTCCCTTTATGCGATTTTAAATTATTGAAATTAGCCTCCTCCATTTTGGAAAATGATGCCTTGAAAGGTGAAGTGTCACTCATGACGTGACGAGTTTGACCCGGCGGTAAAACGAAGCATATGCTAATTATTCTGCGAAACGAGTTTGACCCGGCGGTAAAACGAGGCATGCGAATAATATATACCCGGCGGCAATTCAAGGAAATACGGTATTTATCTATACAATTGTTATAAGTACACCTCTGTATTAGGGCTGAAACTAACAACTATTTTGATCATCCACCAGTCCAGGAGTCGGCAACCCAAAAAGTTGGAAGAGCCAGATTGGACCAAAAATACAAAAAAAAAAATATGTCTGGAGCCACAAAAAATTAAAAATCTTACATAAGTGTTAAAAAGAAGGCTACACATGATGTAAGTGTCATTGTGTTTTGCACACTCTTGGAGTCAACATGTGCATAGTCATGTACATAGTGTATATACCCCCCCCCCCCCCCCCCCAATTTTTTGTATATATTGTTTTTCAAATCACCTGACATATATACTGTGTATATGTACATCAGTTATACATTTTTATATGTACATCAGTTATACTTTTTTTTTTTACGTAATTTTTTATATACATGTTACAGGTTGTATATCTTTTATTATTGAATGTATCAAATGTGATGAATATTTTATGGAGCACAATGGAAACAAGCCTTTTGGCTTTTTGTGCCATCCATTTGCCTTTTTAAAGCATTACATGGATTACATTCTTTAACATGTCAATAAACTTCTAAATCTATCAATCAATATATTAGCTATATTAACCTACTATCAAAATGACTTTAAAAGTCTTATATAAGTGTTATAATGAAGGCAACACATGATGTAAGTGTTTATATTAGCCTACTATCAAAGGATGATGCAAATCTTCGTTGACAGAAATGCTGTATTTTAATTTTCATTCTACACATTTTTTTAACTAGAAACCATTAGTAAAATGGAGACTTCTCACAGGATGAGATAACTTCTGGAAATGACTGGCTCAGTATGGCCAAAGGTATAGATATGTGTGTCCAAGTTAAAGGAACGGCAGGCTGTCTTCTTCTAATGGATTTATTACAATCTTTGCAAGCTGGGTAACGTTTGCTGTGGTCTGGAACAACATGGCACACAAACAACTATCAGACATGCAGCCAATATTACATACAGATAATGTGTCATGAGACATGTAAATATAATTAAAATACAAAGAAGATAAAAGGATATTAAATGAGCTCAAATATACCAACAAACGAGGCATAATGATGCAATATGTATATACAGCTAGCCTAAATAACATGTTAGCATCAATTAGCTAGCAGTCATGGATAGGCCAAATATGACTATGCACTGCAGCGAATCAATAAAAT